>NC_081556.1:146642459-146734959 GCF_963082655.1 Stomoxys calcitrans | reverse complement strand
AGATAATAGTATTTGTTTTGTCTCTTTCGTCACAAGTAGACATTTTAAAAGAGATTTTTCTTCATTTTGCATTATCTCAATGCGCATAATCTCTCCAGGATTTCACTGCTCTTAAGTAAACCAATTCCAAACTCTTTTATCTACTGGCATATGCTTTCAAGTTCTTTGTTTTAAACAGCTGTAACGATAGATTCGCATTCAGAGTTTATCAAGACATCCTTGTTTTCAAATGTACGAGCGGGCAAATGCTGTCACTGAGCACGCAAAAATTACTGTTTACGACCATTTAATACGAAATACGTGATTTTGATGTGAAGAGCATTTGGTTTTTATAAATAAACCAACTCTAAGCACATTTTAGTAAAGCAAAAAAAAAAAAAAGAAATCGGCTCATAAAACACGTCCATGATAAGCACATAAAAAAGATATAAAATTGTTTGTAACGCTCTTAAAGTTCCATATAAGAAATATAAAAGCCAAAAAAAAAAAAAGTTGAAGCTGCGTTTTTTTCGAATTTGACGACAAGATATCATTATCGTTATTTGAAAAGAGCCGTCTAACATCATTAGTCGAATGTGTCTGTACATGGGAGTGGCTGAGCATTTGGTTGACATATTGACATTTTGTGTCTGCCGAATGATTGAAATGTCTATTTTCGTATTGATGATGACATGTGGCCTAACTACACCCCTGCAGGAGGAGGAAAATGATGATGCGAAGGAGGCCGGCAACATAATTCACTGCGGCTGATAATGTGAAATGACTGCCAATGATGCAGCTGCGAATCTTGACACTGATTGTGATGAAGATGAATAAAAATAAAACAAGGACGTGTTCAAGGACACCATGTTGGAGGATGGCAGTACAAGAGATTTGGGGCTAATCATGTGCCAAAACAAAGTTTTTTTTTTTTTTGTTTTTTTTATACATCATAATGTTCTAAACGCCCCATATTAATGTATAAATAATAACTTGATAGTAATAAAAAAAAAAAAAAGAAAAAGAAAAATCTGAAAAAATGTATGTACGTGTCTACAAGTCATGTAGTTGGAATAATGTGAAAATTTAGGAAGAATGTTTGCCTTAATGACACATTTTTTTTTGATGTGAAGTTGCAATAATTAAATAATAACCCAAAACAAAAGAGAAAGATTTTAAAAGCATGAAGGATATTTTAAAATATGAATGTTAACCCTTTATCTTACATGCAATGATGGGCAATTTTGATGCATAAAGAGAATAGGAGACAAACTGCTGGCAAATTTGAATTTCCATACTAAAGGGTGATTCTTTTAAGAGCTATAGGAATCTTTTTAGATTTGGATATAGCTGCCCTGTGGTCCGATCTCTCGATTTAAGGTCTTTGGCCCATAAAAGGCGAATTTTTTGTCCGATTTCATGGAAATTTCACACACTGACTCATGTTAGGCTTTTCGACATCCGAGCTGCCGGTTAAGGATCTAAAAACCGTTAAAGACGCATTTATTATTGGATTTCTCTGGAATTTGAAACAGTGTTTTGTTTTGAAACTCTTGACGTCCGACCCATCATATGACCTACATACTAACCAAATATGGTCTGAATTGGATTTTATCCTATGGTTTTTTCTTGCACATATGCATTTTATTGAACTACTGAACTTAGTATTGGAAATTGCCTGTGATGGATTGCCAGGACACTCTGCCCAGCTGTTGACCAGAAGACGATGAAGGAATTGTTGGCCCTAGATTGAGTACACACTAAAATCTTAACCGGAAATTAAGCAATAGGCCATATGGCAGTGCGAATGGGATTCAAGCACAACGACCGCAACGGACTCTGTCTTAATGAGGATGAGTAGAAACAATAGAACACCTGCTCGGCTCATGTCCGGATCTACGGGGGAACAGGCTTTCCATTCTTGGAAGTCGGTTTTTTTGCGATCTCGGCGAACTTGCAGATGTGCTTTGTGGGAGCCTTCTCTGATACGAGGAGAGACGTTATAAAATCTTCGAAACACTGTGAGTACGAGTGAGTGTGGCCCGATACTTCGGGGAAGCACTTGTGGAATGGCATGATGGATAGGCGCTTGCTCTCTATTCTATTTGCATATTTTTATACCCACCACCATAGGATGCCATCCCTCCCCTAATGAGAACATTACCCTAAGGAAGAACATTACCACCAGGCACCGAGAAGGGGCAAATTCTCACACACCAATGAGTGCTTTCCGATTCAAGTTTAAATTCAAGGATAAGGGACCGTATTTATAGCCGAGTCCGAACGGTGTCCAACAGTGCGACACCACTTTAGGGAAAATTTTTTAAATGACCATGCATGGCATTGAGTGGGGATAAACACCGCTTTGTCCGATGATCTCGCCAGGCTCATAGGCTACAGTGGCACAAATTCGATATCCGCATTCAGGGCGAAGTGTCCCCACCCTAAAGAGATGTTAGAAAGTTAAAAAAGGGGCAGCGGAGCGGGCCCGGTTCGGCTAGCATGTATATATAGTTTGTATGGAATATTGTATTGGTCCTTTGAAAAACCATAACAATTTTAATCAAAATCGCTTCAGATTGAGATATAGCTGCCTTACAAAGATGCTACTGCTGCTGTAGTTACTGTTGACTGGAAACTTTAAGAGGGCTGAAGTTTTTATGTCTTAGATGGCTAATGCAGCATTCCATACCAAATTTCGAGCACATTGGTTGATCATTTAAAGAATTACGCCCTTTCAAGTGTTAGTCTGTCGAATTATATATATCGGAGCTATATCTAAATCTGAACCGATTTATTCAAAATTAATAGCGTTTGCCCGTGGGGTAAAAAAATGATATGTGACAAAAAAAAAAAAAAAAACAACGACAGACGAACAAACGGAGAAACGGCATAGCAAAATATGAGTGACGGAGTGACGGACATGGCTGCGCCAGGTCAGGAAAAATGTCGGAGCCGAATTATTCATTTTATCACAGCTACAGTAGTGGTGCAAGACACAGTTTATGATTCAACCAATATTTTCAAATAAATAGGTACTTTGCTTGCGTATTTCATGCTAGGACCAAAAATCCTAAACTGGATAGAAGTACTATATACGGGGGTTGCTTTTTATATATCGGTATTGGACAACCCTTGTGTTGCACTTTGCCAACTGACAGCCTTATCATACAGCTTGACATTTATGAGGTTATAGGTACTCAGAACGTTTTGACATACGAGCTCTATTTGTGTCGATCGCATCGATGAACTTATTTCAATTTTTGACGATGAAGCTCCATCAAGGGCCAGTGTTTATCGAGGGTATGGTGAATTCAACCCAAGTCGCAGTTCACGGCAAGACGAATTTCGTGAAAGTCTTCCAAAATCAGTTGCTGTTCCAAAAACCATTGATCGTCATGTGACCTATCGTACGATAGGGCATTAGTGGGGCCAGCATACATTCAATGTGGCATGAAGATTTGACCTTCAAAAAAAAAAAAAAATTGTTCGCGTTGGATCCCAAACAATTTTTCAATAGCTCAAAAAAAGTTTTGTGTGGATTGGTAGAAAGAAATGATCCGAAAATACGATCGCGGTGATTCGAAACACGCCTACTGTATGAGTGTTTCAAGATGAGCCAAATCCAAAAAAGTTGCTCGCGCACGAAGCATTTCCAAGGAAATGATCTCCTGTTTTTTTTTTTTTTTGGAAAAACTGGGCATGTCACAATTGTGCTACTAGAGAAACACAGAACAGTCAATTCTGAGTGGTACACAATCATTTGTTTGCCAGTTGTCTTCCAAGAAATCAGGAAAACCAAAGGCCGAAGATGGATCACTCCGCATCAAAATAATTGAGCACTCAGAATATCGACTTGATAAGTCATCCGTCGTACAGTCCTGACTTGGCACCGAATGTCTTCTTTTTATTTCCGTACGTAAAAAAATAAAATGAGAGGTCAACGTTTTTCGACACCGGAAGAAGCGGTTTATGCGTTCAGAATGCATGTTTTAGAGAAACCTCAATCAGAAAGGCAAAAGTGCTTCGACGATTGGTTTAAACGCATGCCAAAGTGTAAATCGATTTTCGATGATTAGTATAGATAGGGTATACATTGTATATAGTATATGAAGCAACCCTCGTATACTACATCCAATCTTAAACGGCATGTCAGCACAGGTTATCGTTGTCCAATTGTCATTATAATATGTATTTTGATTATGACGATCAAAGGAAAAAAACTTAAAGATATGCCTTTCACTATATGCGAAAAAATGTTTTCCCTAATAGTGTGGGACGATCCAGTGTACATATATAAAAAAAAACTTTGAACCACATTTCCTACCTATTTACCCGACAACAGCATTTTTTTTTAAGCTTGAAAAATGCATTTAAATCTGCTATTATATCCTGAGGATGATATTGTTCTGCCCGAGAGCAACATCACAGCGTTTATAGCCATTTTTGGGGATTTCATATCGCACTTTTTGTTCGAAGGCTAAGTGGGCCACCGTGCTAAGAGCAGCATAATGGCTTTGTGATGAGATTGAAGTTATTCGAAAAGTTTGCACATATTGCATTCACAAAATGGCTGAAGTGAAACTGTTTGGGGGTTTTGGAGGAAAATTATATGAGAAGCTTTTATGTCAATTTAAGTTGCATTATGTGGGAAAATATGAAATTTTGGCAAAATAATTAAAGTGTGCATGAAATTTTGAAAATGGGCGATATTTTATTAACTTTTTTTTTATACCCACCACCATAGGATAGGGGGTATATTCATTTAGTCATTCCGTTTGCAACACATCGAAATATCAACGGACAGACAAACAGACGGACAGACAGACAGACGGACAGACAGACGGACAGACAGACGGACAGACAGACGGACAGACAGACGGACAGACAGACGGACAGACAGATGGACAGACAGATGGACAGACAGACGGACAGACAGACGGACAGACAGACAGACAGAAGGACAGACAGACGGACAGGCCGATGGACAGACAGACGGACGGACAGATGGACAGACAGATGGACAGACAGACAGACAGATGGACAGACAGATGGACAGACAGATGGGCAGACAGACGGACAGACAGACGGACAGACAGACAGACAGACAGACACACGGACAGACAGACAGACAGACAGACAGACACACGGACAGACAGACAGACGGGCATACAGACAGACGGATAGATGGACAGACAGACGGACAGACAGACAGACAGACAGACAGACAGACAGACAGACAGACAGACAGACAGACAGACAGACGGCCAGACAGCCAGACAGACAGACAGACGGACAGACAGACAGACAGACGGACAGACAGACAGACAGACAGACAGACAGACAGACAGATAGACAGACAGACAGACAGACAGACAGACAGACAGACAGACGGAAAGACAGACAGACAGACAGACAGACAGACAGACAGACAGACAGACAGACAGACGGACAGACAGACGGACAGACAGACAGACAGACAGACAGACAGACAGACAGATGGACAGACAGATGGACAGACAGACGGACAGACAGACGGACAGACAGACGGACAGACAGACGGACAGACAGACGGACAGACAGACGGACAGACAGACGGGCATACAGACGTGCCTAATCGGGTTCACATACAACTTCATAACACTCTTAGTCCAATTTTATACATTTTTTGCCTTTGCTTCACTCATTTTAAACGTCACATACAAACACCCTAAGCTATGATTTTTTCCCTAGGTCTGTTTGTCTGCCGCTTATTTTGTTAGTCGTGATTTTATATTTACATCATTATTGTTGTTGTTGTTGCCATCATAATAGCTGTGATATTGTGCCGGGTGTTGTGGTTGAAAAAATCACCACCACACTTAAGCCACTTTGGCCCACTTGGTTGGTCGTCACAGACAGCCCAGCAAATAAAAACCCAACAAAACGAATGCTGGGGGCTCACATGCACACATTTGTCAGAATTTTGGCTTCAGAAAAAGTTTTGATTTGTCTAAAATTTCACTCACGTTTTATTTTTTAGTGCTAATTTTTCCATGCCGCTCGTTGCTCTTGGTGTTTTTATGTGGGCTTATATTTTTTTTGGTTTTTCGTTGAGAGAGGGAGAGAGTGTAACAGGCGAGATTTATTTGATGCTTGTAAAAGTGGCTGCTGTATGTTTGAGCTAAACTGGTGGGCAAGCCATTTTGCAGCCCATGTCACCCTTTATCTCAGCCACTTGAGTGTACTTAGGGACACATGCTGCTGCTGCATGTAAGGTATTACGAATTCATGTGGGTAACAATATTTCAAAATTTAAAATGAGATTGTGATTTTGTGAGGTGCAATACTAGTCCAAGTCGGACGAACTATATCCAAATCTGAACCGATTTTTCCCAATTTCAATAGGCTTTGTCTTTACGCCAAACAAATGTATGTGCCAAAGACGATCGGATGAATATTGCGACCTGTAGTTTGTACACAAATTAACATAGACAGACAAACAGACAGACATAGCTTAATCGAATCAGAAAGTGATTCTGAGTCTAACGGCAAGCTTAGTAATGGGTCCATCTCTCTTCTTTCAAAAAAATGCACTAAGTTATAATACCCTGTACTACAGAGGTGCTGTAGTACAGGGTCCAGTTTTTCCGAAAAAACAGACAATCATTTGCTTGGAAGTGCATCGAACGGAAGCAAATTTTTTGGATTTGGCTCATCTTGAAGCACTTATACAGACGACTGCTGTTTATTTTCCTGCTCTTACGCTTAAATCCACGATTCATCACCTGTCACGCTGTCATAGACGTGCTTCGAAGTACCGCAATCGTATTTTTTGGAGCATTTCTTCGACAAATCAACACGAGCCTTTCTTTGAGCGATTGACAAATTGTTTGGGATCCAACGCCAGCAAATTTTCATGACAATCAAATGACGTTCATGCAGTAATGAATGTATGATGACCGCATTATTACCCAAGGTTGTCTCAATCTCACGATAGGTCACATGACGATCAATGGTTTTTGGAACAACAACTGATTTTGGACGAAATTTGTCTGCAGTGAACTACGACCTCGGTTGAATTCACCATACCATCGATAAATACTGGTCCTTGATGGAGCTTCATCATCAAAAATTGTATTAAGTTCATCGATGTGATCGACACAAATAGCGCTCATATGTCAAAATGTTCTGAGTACGTATAACCTCATAAAAGTCAAGCTTTACGATAGCGCTGTCAGTTGGCAGATTGCAACACAAGGGTTGTCCAATACCAAAATATAAAAGGCAACCCTCGTATAGAGTACTTCTTTCCAGATTAGGATTTTTGGTCCTAGCATGAAATGCGCCAGCACGATTTTGGATTGGTTAGCAAATATGTCCTATATGGGTGTGGATATGGGGTGGGGTGGCCCCATAAACTCTTTTCCCGAATATTGATTTCAAATTCTTGCTTTATTCCCAATGACCCTTTATTTGAGCCCCATATTGCTATGGTCGAAAATTTGTCCTCTTTGGAGAGTTTTTTATACGGAAATACCTTTTATTTAAGTCCCACATTGCCGTGGTCAGTATAAAAGTCCTGTTTGGGGGTGTTTTGGGGCTGAAGTGTACCCCCAGAGACTTGGCTCCACATTTGCATATCAGATTCGTATTCTACTCGTAAATACCTTTCATTTGAGACCCATATTGCCATGGACGGTAAATATGTCCGATTTAGGGGTGTTTTGGGGGTGTTTTGGGGGTTGGGGTGGTCCCCCAAATACTAGGTCCGACAATTGGATATCAGATTCGTATTCTACTCGTAAATACCTTTCATTTGAGTTCCATATTGTCGTGTTTGGTCTAAATATATAATGGGTAGGTTTTAGGGTGGGGCCGGCCCCCTAGGTACCCCATCCAAAATTTGGATACCAATTTTTTATTTTTTGGGTTACTATAAGAGAGCACACAAAAATCGCACCACCCATCACCGAGATCTGGCGATTCTGAAAATACGCTGTGCCCTGTGCTCAGATGTTTTTCCTAACTTGGCTCAGCCATGTCCGTCTCTCCGCATATTTTCCAGTGCCGTTCCTCCATTTGTTCGTCTGTCGTTTTTTTCTCACATGTCATTTTTTTAAGCCACGGGCAAAAGCTATTAATTTTGGTAAAAATCAGCTCAGATTTAGCGATCTAGCCATGACCGTCGGTCCTTCCGACCATCGAAAGTCGAAAGCACGTTAACTTTTGAAGGAATTAAGCTAGGCGCTTGAAATTTTGCACAAATACTTTTTATTGGTGTAGGTCGGTTGGGATTGTAAATGGGCCAAATCGGTCAATATTTTGATATCCCTTCAAACAATTTTGCTAAGTACGGTTTAAATCGGTCCATGGTTTAATATAGCTGCCATATAAACCGATCTTGGGTCTTGACTTCATGAGCCTCTAGAGGGCGCAATTCTCATCTGATTTGGTTGAAATTTTGTATGAGGTGTTTTGATATCACTTCCAACAACTGTGCTAAGTATGACTCAAATCGGTTCATAATCTGGTATAGCTGTCATATAAACCGATCTTAGATCTTGACTTCTAGAGCCGCTAGAGGGCGCAATTCTCATCCGATTTGACTGAAATTTTGCGTGAGGTGTTTTGTTATCACTTCCAACAACTGTGCTGAGTATGGCTCAAATCGGGTCATAATCTGGTATAGCTGTCATATAAACCTATCTTGGGTCTTGACTTCTTGAGCCTCTAGAGGGCGCAACTCTCATCCGATTTGACTGAAATTTTGCAAATGATGTTTTGATATCACTTCCAAAACTGTACTATATATGGTTCAAATCGGTTCATAATCTGGTATAGCTGTCATATAAACCGACCTTGGGTCTTGACTTCTTGAGCCTCTAGAGGGCGCAATTCTCATCCGATTGGACTGAAATTTTGCACGTAGTGTTTTGGTAGCACTTCCAACAACTGTACTATGTATGGTTCAAATCGGTAAATGTTTTGATATAGCTGCCATATAAACCGATCTTGGGTCTTGACTTCTTGAGCCTCTAGAGGGCGCAACTCTCATCCGATTTGACTGAAATTTTGCAAATGGTGTTTTGATATCCCTTCAAACAACTGTGCTAAGTACGGTGTAAATCGGTCCATGGTTTAATATAGCTCCCATATAAACCGAATGGTGTTTTGATATCACTTACAACAACTGTGCTAAGTATGGCTCAAATCGGTTCATAATCTGGTATAGCTGTTATATAAACCGATCTTGGATCTTGACTTCTGGAGCCGCTAGAGGGTGCAATTTTCATCCGATTTGACTGACATTCTGCGTGAGGTGTTTTGTTATCACTTCCAACAACTGTGCTGAGTATGGCTCAAATCGGTTCATAATCTGGTATAGCTATCATATAAACCGATCTTGGGTCTTGACTTCTTGAGCCTCTAGAGGGCGCAATTCTCATCTGATTTGGCTGAAATTTTGTATGAGGTGTTTTGTTATGACTTTCAGTATCTGTGCTCAGTATGGCGCAAATCGGTAAATAACTTGATATAGCTGCCGTATAAATCGATCTAGGATCTTGACTTCTTGAGCCTCTAGAGGGCGCAATTCTCATCTGATTTGGTTGAAATTTGGTAGAACGGTTTCTCTCATGACCTTCAACATCTGTGTCTTCAACATCTGAATTTTACAATGTTCTGCATTAATTTGTGGTCCAAATCGGACTACAACTTGATATAGCTCCAGTTCTTATTCAATATTCTTTGTTTGCCTAAAAAGAGATACCGCTTATAGAACTCGACAAATGCGATCCATGGTGGAGGGATATAAGATTCGGCCCGGCCGAACTTAGCACGCTTTTAATTGTTGATTTTAACACGTCTGCATAATTTTACCAAAATATGTTCAGATATAGATATAGCCCCCATATATATGTATCACCCGATTTGCACTGAAATGGCGGTAGTAGCTGCAATTTTCAACCGATCTGCACAAAATTTGGTACTGACTGTTGTGTTAGTGATCCTCACAAATCTGCAAGATTTCATTAAAATCGGTTCAGATTTGGATATAGCTCCCATATATATCTATCGCCTGATCTGCACTTATATGGCCCTAGTAACAACAAATTTCAATTTTGTTACTCATCTAAATATTGTAAATGCAAAATTTCATTATAATCGGCTAAGATTTGAATATATAGCTCCTATATATATTTCGTCCGATTTGCACTTATGAAACCGCAATAAATAACCGATTTATAACCGATCTACACAACACTTGGCACCGATTGTTTTGTTGTAGGGTAGGTGTAGGGTATTATATAGTCGGCTCCGCCCGACTTTAGCCTTTCCTTACTCAATTGCGCTGAAACTTTGAAGAGTGAGCGACGTAAGATCCTTCGACTTTCGGAAGGTCGGACGTAGATCCTTACTTCGAGGTGTATCAAATGGAACGACTTGAATAATATCTCCCCTTCCTATGGCGGTGGGAATCACCTCATTGGCCATCCATTTTCAAGCTACTCACCACACTTTCCACTGTGCATAAAAGCGTTTTAAATTTGTTGGTTTTTTTTATGCTTTAGGATGTGTTGCCATTTTGAGTTGTATTATTTTGTTTGTCTACAAATCGTTCACGCATCCATCCTTCATGCTTCCGCATCCTTCGTTTATTTCCTTATTCCCAGTATTTTTCCATCAGAGACCCAAAAATTTTCGCCGCCTTTTTGTGGTTTCCTGTTGTTGTGCCTTTTGTTTTGTTACATTGTGGAGCGACGCAAAACTTTTCCCCATTCTCTATCCCAAGCACCCAAAAAAAAAAAAAACACAAATCTCAAATACTTTGCTCAGCCAGCCACTCAGTCTTGTTAGCGCTGCTATTTGTCTGGCTGTTTATTTGCTTTTGTTGTTGTTATTGTTTTGATATCCTTTGGTAGTTGGCAGGAAGTGTGTGAATGGCAAAGGAAAAGAATGATAAAAATTCATTATTTTAAGATTAACTGTTGAGGCACGAAAATCTTGAAGGGTTGGCACTTCTGGCACCTCTCTGTTAAACACCAGCACACGTCATGCGTCTAACGCCTTGCCAGAGACAGAGTTACAAAGTTCAATGGAATTGCGGCTTAACGCTGTAATCCTTTTGTTCGTTATTTAGATCATAATTTAAGGAACATGACGACTAAAACACGCAAAAGATTTTACACATACTCCATCACACACACACACACACACACACACATGCAAAAGTTCAGAGAGATAAACTTTGCAAAAAGTTGATAAGAATTGACGGAACTTCACTCCTAAGAGAAAGGCTCTACTTGGATTGGGTTAAATTTGAATCTTATACAAGGCACAGTTTCAGCGAAACCAGGCATATGGGATTAAATCACTGAATTGAAAGATCGTCTATATGACTGTTATTTCTAAATTTGGTCTGATCTGGGCCATATTTGAGTCGAATGACTAGTATCGAAATCGTATAATAAATGCGGCTTTTATGGGCATTTGACCTTAAATCGGCAGATCGGTTTATATGACAGTCATATCCAAATATGGTCCATATTCAGGTCGGATGACGGGAGGCTTAATAGAACTCGCTGTTCTCAATTGTAGTGGTTTTTAAATGCAGATCGGTCTATATGGGTAGCTATATCTAAATATGGTCCGATCTGGACCATATGCAGTTTGGATGCCGGGAGGCTTAATAGAACTCACTGTTCCCAATTTTAGGGAAATCGGTTAATAAATAAAGGCATTTGAACCTAAATCGGTCTTTATGGCAGCTATATCTAAATATGATCCGATCTGGAGCATATTCAAGTTGCATAACGGCAGGCAACTTACTCTTTCCAATTTCAGAGAAAACAGGTAATAGTTGCGGCTTTTATGGGTTTAAGACCATAAATCGAAAAATCGGTGCATACGGCAGCCAAATATGGCCCGACATTGACGATGTCCAGTTCAAATAACTGAATTTGAGTCAAATCAGGTAATTAGTGCGGCTTTTATAGGCATTTGACCTTAAATCGGTAGATCGGTTTATATGACAGTCATATCCAAATATGGTCCGATCTGGACCATATTCAGGTCGGATGCCGGGAGGCTTAATACATCAGTTAAGGGCTTTAGACTCTTTATCAGTAAATCGTTCTATACGGCAGCTATATATTTAAATATAGTCTGATTTAAACCATATTTGGATTAGATATCCAGAGGCCTAATACAACTCAATGATCGCAATTTTAGCAAAATCAGGTTATAAATGTGGCTTTTATGGGCTTATGACCTAAAACGGCAGATCGGTTTATATGACAGTTCTATCTAAATATAGTCCTATCTGGAGACCACAGTAGCGCAGAGGTTACCATGTCCGCCTATGACGCTGAACGCCTGGTTTCGAATCCTGGCGATACAATCAGAGAAAATTTTCAGCGGTGGTTTTCCCCTCCTAATGCTGGCAACACTTATGAGGTACTAGGCTATATAAAACATCTCTCTAAAGAGATGTCGCCCTGCAGCTTCGCCCAAAGAAACGAGGCCCCTTATCATTGAGCTTAAACTTGAATCGGACTGCACTCTTTGATATGTGAGAAGCTGCCCCTGTTCCTTATTGGAATGTTCATGGGCAAAATTTGCATTTTACTATACTTCCACGGTTCCTCTATTCATCTACTTCTCTTACTAATCTACTACTATTCTGTTACTTCTTCTCTAAGGTTAGGTTAGGTATAAGTGGCAGACTGCCATCAGACTCATTTAAACGTTTTCGTCCATTGTGATACCACAGGAACAGAAGAAGGAAGATGCCTTCTAGTTCCTGTCGTTGAATCCTCCAGATCGTTTTGAAAGCCCCCATAACATGCGAATGTTCAAATGCGCTAAATCAGACTGATTCTCAAAGAAATGAGAACCTAAAGTGGAACTCGTGAACTGACTGCTAGTGCGGGACACACAGAGAAGGTGTGTGTACAGTCTCTTCTGCAAAAGTCGTTGCTGGCAACCTTCAGTCTGTCAGCATGTTTTCCGATTAGGCAGTGACCTATGATGACGGACACAATGACTGAGACGTCTGTTCTAGCCAATGACAGCATAGTGGTAGACCTCTTCAAGTCTAGATTAGGCCACATAGTTTTGAAATATTCACAGCCGCCTCTTTTTGACCATCGATCATTCGTTGCCCTTCGGGCCTGATCCTGAATACTTGGCTTACATATCGCTAGAGGCATACCCACAGATTCCAGTATCCCTGGGATGTGGAGGGTAGTTCTTAGTCTCGCAAGCTCGTCTGCTTTACAATTCCATGGGATATCTCTGAGGCCCCGCACGCAGAACAGGTGAATTTTGAACTATCCAGCCATGGCGTTGAGAGATCTGCGACAATCGAGGGCGGTTTTTATGTTCAGAAATACCTTCGCCAGGGTTTTAAAGGCTGGCTGGTGTAGCTTAGAAATATTTTATTTAAACAAAATATTTCTAAGCTAGCTTAAGCCTAGCCAGCATGTTCCCATGCTGTTGGGTTGCTCACCTGTGTGAATATGCAACGTATGTATATTCACACGGCAACGCGGATGGGTGTCCATATGCGCGAATCAGATTACCTAAGCCAGACAATGATCATGACCAAGGCCAGACAATTGTCTCACACATATACACACTACACTGGCTGTCGGAGGAGAAATTAATGCCAATCGTCGTATTGGAAGAATCTCCGCGTAATGACATTATATCTAAGCCATTCCACCACTTCCTTAATTGCAAGGATCTCAGCTTGATGCACGCTGCAGTGGTCGGGTAACCTTTTCGATATGACCAGTTCTAGATCTTTAGAGTACATCCCATAGCCCACCTGATCGTATTGTTTGGAACCATCCGTATAGAAATCTATGTAACTTCTATTACCAGAGATATCGTAGTTCCAATCGGTTCTATCAGGAATATTGGTACAGTACTTTTTACGAAAAAACTTCTTCTTCTCTACTTCCACCATGATTATTGCTGTTCATTTCCATTATCTTTTAGCATAATGCAAAATTTTCGGAATTGTCTGCTCACTGTAACCTATTTTATTTGTCCGATAGCCTCTGGGCTTGCTGCGGACTGCTGCTATCTCTCTGACTGGTTTCCTTTCACCTACCAAATATCCCGAATCATGCTCCATTATTATTAATTAAGTTGAAAGCCACAAAGTTTTAAATTAAATTTTATCAAAAGCAAAACATTATCATCACATGTGACCCCTTCGAGCGTTTTGGCAAAATGACACTCCATTTTTGTGGCAAGCCACACCGCATTGTTCCAGATTTTAGGTTTTGTTCTCACATTGCAGCAACAGTTGCTCGCGGGCCACACACAACAAATTATGGATAAACATTTTATTCCGAATTAGGCCAATGAGTGGTGCAGAGCAACATGGTAGGGGGCAAGGTTGTTGATAGTTGGGAAAAGCAAGAGAATGTCTATGAAATTGAAAATGTTTGTTAAATTTAAACATCGCCAAGGGCATTTATAAACGTAAATGCAAGATGTTCTCATTTCATTTGATTGCGGATGGTTTTAAAGGAGACTATATCAGGGATTAGCAGGGTGTTAAAGAGGTGGCGATTCAAAATGTCCACATTTTTCATATTACAAAACGGAAAAGAAACCAGTAAGGAGAGGCAAAAGTCGGGCGCAGCCGACTATATAATACCCTACACCTACCCTACAAGTACAATGTGGGAGCTATATCCAATTCTAAACCAACTTTGATGGACCTTAGTGAGCGAATATATTCAAACTGTAATAACTACGGTTGACAAATGGCAACATCATTGCAAATTACCCAAAACCTGACGAACATACATATGGGAGCTATATCTAATTATGAACCAACTTCGAGCAAACTTCTCAGATAATGTGGTAGTCGACTAGGAAAGCCTTTTGCAAAATTTTGGCAAGATTGGTCAAACAATGCACTTGCAGTGGCTCTTGGGATGAAAATCTGGCGATATACATATATGACAGCTATATCTAAATCTGAACGGATTTCTATAAAATTTACCCAAAATGTCTAGAAGCAAGAGAAAATCCTTCTTGCAATATTTCGAGAAAATCGATTAACAAATGATCATTTGATTGCAATATTACTAAAAATCGGACGAGAATATATATATGAGAGCTATGTCTAAATCTGAGCAGATTTCAACAAAACTTTACGGGCATTGTGGAAGTCGTCGAGGGAAGCGTTATAGAAAATTTTGGGTAGATTGGTCAATAAATGCTCTTGCAGTGGCTCTAGGAATGAAAATCGGGCGATATATATATGTGAAAGCTATATCCAAATCTTAACCGATTTCCAAGAAATTCACCTGTAATTTCAGGAGTCACAGGAAAATCCTGCCAAATTTCGAGAAAATCGGTTAACAAATGACAATTCTATTGCAGTATTACTGCAAATCAGACGAACATATATATGGGAGCTATATCCAAATCTGAACCGATTTTAATCAAATTCACCTGTAATGTCGGTAGTCATAGGAAAATCCTTTTTGCCAAATTTCGAGAAAATCGGTAAACAAATGACCATTTTATTGCAGTATTATTGCAAATCGGAAGAACATATATATGGGACCTATATCCAAATCTGAACCGATTTTAATGTAGTTCACCTATAATATCGAAAGTTATAAGAAAATCCTTCCTGCCAAATTTTGAGAAAATCGGTTAACAAATGACCATTTTATTGCAGTATTACTGAAAATCGGACGAACATATATATGGGAGCTATATCCCAATCTGAACCGATTTTAATGAAATTCACCGGTAATGTCGGGAGTTATAATTAAATCTTTTCTGCCAAATTTCGCGAAAATCGGTTAACAAATGACCATTTTATTGCAGTATTACTACAAATCGGACGAACATATATATGGGAGCTATATCCAAATCTGAACCCATTTTAATGAAATTCACCTATAATGTCAGGAGTCACAGGCAAATCCCTCCTGATAAATTTCGAGAAAATCGGTTAACAAATGACCATTTTATTGCAGTATTACTGCAAATCGGAAGAACATATATATGGGAGCTATATCCCAATCTGGAACGATTTTAATGGAATTCACCCATAATATCGGGGGTCATTGAAAAATCCTTCCTGCCAAATTTCGAGAAAATCGGTTAACAAATGACTTTTTTATTCCATTATTACTGCAAGTCGGACGAACATATATATGGAAGCTATATCCAAATCTGAACCGATTTTAATGAAATTCACCTATAATGTCGGAAGTTATAAAAAAATCCTTTCTGTCAAATTTCGAGAAAATCGGTTAACAAATAACCATTCTATTGCTATATTACTCCAAATCGGACGAACATATATATGGGAGCTATATCCAAATCTGAACCGATTTTTTCCAATTTCAAAAGGCTTCGTCTCTAGGCCGAAATACATGCCCTTACCAAATTTGAAGACGATCGGATGAAAATTGCGACCTGTAGTTTGTACACAAATTAACATGGACAGACAGACAGATGGATAGACAGACATACACACAGACAGACGGACACAGCTAAATCGAATCAGAAAGTGATTCTAAATCGATCGGTATACATATCATTGGGCCTATCTCTCTTCCTTTTGGGTGTTACAAACTAATTGGCTATGTTATAATACCCTGTACCACAGTAGTGGTGTTGGGTATAAAATTCGTTTTGGGACGTATTGGATTTATGAGGAAAAGTGAAATATTTTGCACCTTGGGCTAATAGTTTGGGGCTAGTATATATAAAACAACGGAAATGATTAAAACTTTTGGTTAATGGCAGTGAGTCACTTACAAACACGTAAGGTGAAGCAAACTCGGGCGGTGACGACTATGTTATATGCTACACATAGGAGGCCACCGTAGCGTAGAGGTTAGCATGTCCGCCTATGACGCTGAACGCCTGGGTTTGAATCCTGGCGAGACCATCAGAAAAAATTTTCAGCGGTGATTTTCCCCTCCTAATGCTGGCAATATTTATGAGGTACTATGCCATGTAAAACTTCTCTCCAAAGAGGTGTCACACTGCGGCACGCCGTTCAGACGCGGCTATAAAAAGGAGACCCCTTATCATTGAGCTTGAAACTTAAATCGGACTGCACTCATTGATATGTGAGAAGTTTGCCCCTGTTCCTTGGTGGAATGTTAATGGGCAAAATTTGCATTTTACTCTTTAGATGTTAATTTGGCAGGTTAAGTTCGAAGATGGGTTATATTGGACTATCTTTTGATGTAGCCCTCATATAGACCGATCCGCCGATTTAGGGTCTTTTGCCCATAAAAGCCACATTTATTATCCGATTTCGCCAGAATTTGAGAAAGTCAGTTGTGTAAGCCCCTTCGACATTCTTCTTCAATTTGACTCTGATCGGTTAAGATTTGGATATAGCTGCCATATAGACCGATCCGCCGATTTAGGGTCTTAGGCCCATTAAAGCCATATTTATTATCCGATTTTGCTGAAATTTGAGACAGTGAGTTGCGTTTGGACATAGCTGCCATATAGACCGCTCTCTCGATTTAAGGTTTTGGGTCCATAAAAGCCACATTTATTATCGGATTTTACTGAAATTTCCGACTGCGAGTTGTGCTAGGTCCTTCGAAATATTTCTTCAATTTGGTCCAGATCGGTCTAGATTTGGATATAGCTGCCATATAGACCGATTCTCGATTTAAGGTCTGGAGCCCATATAAGGCACATTTATTGCCAGATTTTGCTGAAATTTGGGACAGTCAGTTGTGTGAGGCCCTTCGACATCCTTCTTCAATTTGGCTCTGATCGGTCCAGATTTGGATAAAGCTGCCCTACAGACCGATTTCTTGATTTAAGGTTTTTTGCCCATAATAGGTGCATTTATTGTCCGATGTCGCTGAAATTTGAGACAGTGAGTGGCGTTAGGCTCTTCGACATCTTCCTTCAATTTGTCCCTGATCTGATCAGATTTGGATATAGCTGTCATATAAAACGATCTCACGATTTAAGGTTTTGGCCCCATAAAAGGGACATTTATTGTCCGATGTCGTCGAAATTTGGGACAGTGAGTTAAGATAATATCCTCGACATACTTCGGCAATATGGCACAGTTCGGTTCATATTTGGATATAGCTGCCATATAGACCGATTTTTATACCCACCACCGAAGGATGGGGGTATATTCATTTTGTCATTCCGTTTGCAACACATCGAAATATCCATTTCCGTATATATATTCTTGATCAGCGTAAAAATCTAAGACCATCTAGACATGTCCGTCCGTCTGTCCATCTGTCTGTTGAAATCACGCTACAGCCTTTAAAAATTGAGATATTGAGCTGAAACTTTGCACAGACTCTTTTTTTGTCCATAAGCCGGTTAAGTTCGAAGATGGGCTATATCGGACTATATCTTGATATAGCCCCCATATAGACCGATCGGCCGATTTATGGTCTTAGGCCCATAAAAGCCACATTTATTATCCGATTTTGCTGAAATTTGAGACAGTGAGTTGTGTTAGGCCCTTCGATATCCTCGGTCAATTTGGCTTAGATCGGTCTAGATTTGGATATAGCTGCCATATAGACCGATCCTCCGATTTGGGGTCTTAGGCCCATAAAAGCCACATTTATTATCCGATTTTGCTGAAATTCGGGACAGTGAGTTGTGTTATGCCCTTCGATATCCTCCGTCAATTTGGCTCAGATCGGTCTAGATTTGTATATAGCTGCCATATAGACCGATCCTCCGATTTGGGGTCTTAGGCCCATAAAAGCCACATTTATTATCCGATTTTGCTGAAATTTGGGACAGTGAGTTGTGTTAGGCCATTCGACATCCTCCGTCAATATGGCTCAGATCGGTTCAGATTTGGATAAAGCTGCCATATAGACCGATCCTCCGATTTGGGGTCTTAGGCCCATAAAAGCCACATTTATTATCCGATTTTGCTGAAATTTGGGACAGTGAGTTGTGTTAGGCCATTCGACATCCTCCGTCAATATGGCTCAGATCGGTTCAGATTTGGATAAAGCTGCCATAAAGACCGATCCTCAAATTTAGGGTCTTAGGCCCATAAAAGCCACATTTATTAGCCGATTTTGGTATGATTTGAGACAGTGAGTTGTGTTCGGCCCTACAACGTCCTTCGTCAATTTGGCTCAGATCGGTTCACATTTGGATATAGCTGCCATATAGACCGATCCTCCGATTTAGGGTTTTATGCCCATAAAACACGCATTTATTGTCCGATGTCGCCGAAATTTGGGACAGTGAGTTAAGTTAAGCCCCTTGACATACTTCTGCATTATCGCACTGATCGGTCCAGATTTGGATATAGCTGCCATATAGACCGATCTCTCGGTTTTAGGTTTTGGGGCCATAAAAAGCGCATTTATTGTCCGATGTTGCCGAAATTTGGGACAAAGAGTTAAGTTAAGCCCCTCCACATATTTCTGCTATGGGACATAAGTTATGAGTTTTGCACCGGATTTTGACGAAAGGTGGTTTACATATATAGCCGAGGTGGTGGGTATCCAAAGTTCGGCCCGGCCGAACTTAACGCCTTTTTACTTGTTTTTTTAACCGATTTCGCAGCAATTTGAAATAGTGGGCGTATTTTAGCCTCCCAACATCCGACCCAAATACGGTACAGATCGGAATATATTTAGATATAACTGCCATATAGACCGATCTCCCAATAAAGGGTCTAAAGCCTATAAAAGCTTTATTTATTGCCCGATTTAGCAGAAATTTGAAACAGTCGGTTATTTTCAGCTTCCCGACATCTGACCTAAGTATAGTTCAGATCAGACTATATTTAGATATAGCTGCCATATAGACCGATCTCCCGATAAAGGGTCTTAAGCTTATAAAAGCTTTATTTTTTAACCGATTTCGCTGAAATTTAAAACAGTGAGTAGTTTTAGACCTACCAACATCTGTCTTATATATGGTTCAGATCGGACTATATTTAGATATACCTGCCCTATAGACCGATCTTCCGATAAAGGGTCTGAAGCTCATAAAAGGCCTCTTTATCATCCGATTTCGTTGAAATTTGAAACAGTGGGTTATTTTAAGCCTCTCGACATCCGCCCCAAATATGGTTTAGATCGGACTTTACGACTTTTTACTTGTTTTTGTTTTTAAGAATAATATCAGCGTCGTATGAACGATGAGCTATATGACCTTCATTGCGATACGTCGTCATTTGTAAGAATCTTTTATTTCTTGAGCATCTAAAGGGTGCAAAAGTCATATGAACTACTTTTCAAATTTGATTTGAGCACCTAGAGGAGGCAAATATTAGCCCATTGCTGCACGCGGTGTTTTGTTATGACTTTCTACAACCAACCATACTTTTTATGTACCAAATCAGTTTCGTAACTTGATAAAGCTCCTTCTTGAGCCTCCGTAGGAAACAATGATCCCGTTGAACTTAAAGTGGTTTAATTTTTGTTTGCATATTCTAATTTAAATTTAACTCTTCATGCAAAAAAAACATGTCTGCTGTTTTTTATGCTCTTTTTTGTCATGAAGAGATTAAAATAGATTATTTGTCATTTTGGTCATGATAAATCCTCGTTGCTGGTTTTGTTCATCACGACCACATGAATATGTGGAGTAGAGTTTTTTAAATTAAATTTTAGGAAATGTTTTTTTTTTAATAGCATAGAAAATCTGCAAAAACGACCATTAAAAAAAACCGAATAAATTCAATGAAAATGGGAAAATTGAAAAATTTGTATACACACAAAATAAATGAAAAACTTAAACAGATTAAAGAGACCCCAGGCAATTTTCAACAAAAAGCTTTAATGAAAAACTTTAATGCAAAAAAATTGAATTAGTTAATTAAAACTTGCATTTAAGTGCTGTCATTGCAAACAATGCCACATTTATTGGCACTTTACATTAATTAACAATAAATTACCACTTTAATAAACAAATGGAATTTAAAATTCTTTTCTGTTTTTCATTCGCACCTCTTGTATTAGCAGCAATTTGTGAAGTACAAAATATCTGTAATTAATTGTTCGTTTATTTATTCAGTGGAATTTCAATGAAAAATTGCATAATTAGTTCAACTGGTTAATGGTATTGCTATACGATACACTCTTGTAGCGTTGGAAAATTCTATAAAATAAAGGAATGCATTAAATTCATATAAAGTGATAAAACCTGGCATTCCCTATGTTCCTGCACTCAACAAAATTTAATAGCAAACAAGTAAAAGCGTGCTAAGTTCGGCGGGGCCGAATCTTATATACCCTTCACCGAGAATCGCATTTGTCGATCTCTCTTTTCGGTATCTCTTTTAAGGCAAACAAATGGTAAAAGAAACCCAGTAAGGGTCAAAGATTGGTCAATAAATGCGCTTGCAATGGCTCTTTGAGTGAAAATCCGGCTATACATATATATGAGAGCTATATCCAAATCTGAACCGATTTCTATGAAATTCACCCGTAATGTCGAGAGTCATAAGAAAATCCGTCCTAGCAAATTTCGAGAGAATCGGTAAACAAGCTACCATTTTATTGCATTATTTCTGCAAATCGGACGAACATATATATGGGAGCTATATCCAAATCTAAACCGATTTCAAGCAAACTTCTCATATATTTTTGTAGTCGTCGAGGAAGGTGTTGTACACAATTTTGGAAAGATTGGTCAATAAATGCGCTTGCAATGGCTCTAGGAGTGAAAATCGGGCTATAAATATATATCACAGCTATATCTAAATCTGAACCGATTTCTATGAAATTCAGCAATAATGTCGCGTGTTATTAAGAAATCCGTCCAACCAAATTTCGAGAGAATCGGTTTACAAATGACCATTTTATTGCATTATTACTGCAAATCGGACGAACATATATATGGGAGCTATATCTAAATCTGAACCGATTTCGAAAAAACTTCTCAGATATTGTGGTAGTTGTTGAGTAAGGCGTTGTACAAATTTCGGGAAAATTGGTTAATAAATGCGCTTGCAATGGCTCTAGGAGTGAAAATCGGGCTATATATATATATATATATATATATATATATATATATATATATATATATATATATATATATATATATATATATATATATATATATACATATATATATACAAGAGCTATATCTAAATCTGAATCGATTTTCATGAAATTAACCAACAATATCATAAGAAAATCCGACGTACCAAATTTCGAGAGAAACGGTTAACAAATGACCTTTTTATGGCATTATTACCTCCACCATGGATATATATAAGAGCTATATCCAAATCTGATCCGATTTTTCCAATTTCAATAGACTTCGGCTCTAGGCATGACTGTACCAAATTTGAAGAAGATCGGATGAAAATTGCGACCTGTAGTTTGTACACAAATTAACATGGACAGACAGACAGACGGACGGACAGACAGACAGACGAACATGGCTAAATCGAATCAGAAAGTGCTTCTGAATCGATCGGTATACTTATCAATGGGTCTATCTCTCTTCCTTTTGAGTGTTACAAACTAATTCACTAAGTTATAATACCCTGTACTACAGTAGTGGTGTAGGGTATAACAATTGCTATGTTATTGCAACAATATCAACTTATTGTTAATTTCGGACCATAATTGAATTGAAATTTGGAGACCATAGGAGAAGCAGTTGTGTAACATTTTAACCAAATCTAATAAGAATTATGCCCTTTACTGGCTGAAGAAGTAAAGTAGGGAGATCGCTTCATATGGGATCTGTATTAGGCTTTAAACCGATTCACAAGCCGTTGTACAAAATTTCAGCCAAATCGGATAATAATTGCGCATTTTAGAGGCTCAAGAAGTCAAGATCCCTGATTGGTTTGTAAGGTAGCTATATCAGGTTTTGGACAAAATTGAACCATACTTAGCACAGTTGTTGGAAGTCATAACAAAACACCTCATGCAAAATTTCAGCTAAATTGGAAAATAAATGCGACCTCTAATGGCTCAAGAAGTCAAGACCCCAGATCGGTTTATATGGCAGCTATATTAGGTTATGGACCGGTATGAACCATTCTTAACACAGTTGATGGAAGTCAAAACAAAACTCGTCATGTAAAGTTTCAGCAAAATCGGATATAAATTACTCCCTGTTGAGGCTCAAGAAGTCAAGACCCCGGATCGGTTTATATGGCAGCTATACCAGGATATGGACTGATTCCAATCATATTCGGCACAGTTGTTGGAAGTCATAACAAAAAAAGTCATGCAAAATTTCAGCAAAATCGGATAAGATTTGCTCCCTGTAGAGGCTTAAGAATTCAAGACCCCCGATCGGTTTATATGGCAGCTATATCAGGTTATGGACCGATTTAAACCATACTTGGCACAGTTGTTGGATATCATAACAAAACACGTCGTGCAAAATTTCATTCAAATCGGATAAGAATTTCGCCCTCTAGAGGCTCAAGAAGTCAAGACCCAAGATCGGTTTATATGGTAGCTATATCAAAACATGGACCTATATAGCCCATTATCAATACCAACCGACCTACACTAATAAAAAGTATTTGTGCAAAATTTCAAGCGGCTAGCTTTACTCCTTCGAAAGTTAGAGTGCCTTCAACAGACAGACGGGCGGACATGGCTAGTTCGACTTAAAATGTCGTGACGATCAAGAAATATTTCGAGCAGTTACAAACAGAATTTCGAAAGTATTATACCCCCATCCTATGGTGGAGGGTATAAAAAGTAAAAGCGTCAGGGCTCAATCTTGGGAGCCCACACACAGTGGATTGTGCTTAAAATTTTCATACCCTACACCACTACTGTCGGCGGGAGGCCACCATAGCGTAGAGGTTAGCATGTCCCTCTATGATGCTGAACGCCTGGGTTGAATCCTGGCGAGACCATAAGAAAAATTTTTCAGCGTTGGTTTTCCCCTCCTAATGCTGGCAACATTTGTGAGGTACTATGCCATACCTTCTCTCCAAAGAGGTGTAGCACTGCGGTACGCCGTTCAGAATCGGCTATAAAAAAGGAGGCCCCTTATCATTAAGCTCAAACTTGAATCGGACTCCAATCATTGACAGGTGAGAAGTTTGCCCCTGTACCTTAGTGGAATGTTCATGGGTAAAATTTGGAAAAATTTGCATTTGCATTCCATGCTACTTGCAAAATCCTTAATTGTTTTCAATATCACTCCCCTAAGTTGGTTCATGTCTGGTATTGTGTCTCCACTTAAGTGCCGGTTTCGGTTAGACGCAAAGACCGGGCAAAGACAAAGGAAATGCTTCAACGTCTCATCATCTTCCCCGCATGCCCTACACATGCTATCACTTGCCGCACCGATTTTACATAAGTGAGCTCGTAGTCCTATGTGTGCCGTTATGATACCAACAGCTATACTGACCTCCTCCTTACTTGCTTTCAGTAATAGCCTCGTCTTCTCACAATCTGGATCCCCTCATAGGATTTTCGCCGTCCAACCTACCGTTTCGTTGTTCCACAATGTTGCATGCGCATTCGTTGCCCACTCCCTTAACTCGGACTGCGTCGACCCGAAAGGCTTCGGGTTAACCAAGTTTATTGACGGCGGCAGTCCTCTGGCCTTCACCGCCAAATCGTCTGTCCTTTCATTTCCCCTTAATCCGTTAGGGCCTGGCACCCAAACGATGCGGATTTTGCCATCCTCAGGGAAGGCCTTAATCTCCTTTTTACACTGCAAGACTGTTTGTGACCTTAGCATCCTGGCTGTTATTGCCCTTATGGCAATTTTACTGTTGGTAAAGATGTTCACATTCGACGTCCTCGCGTAAGCGTTCAAAATTTTATTTTCTAATAAAACTCTGTTAAATATTGTTTTGTATTTTTACTTTGAAAATTGTTTTGTGTTATTATTTCGAATAATAGGGTCTTCCAATAAACCAGCTACCATCAACATATAGAGTTTACGGCGGCTTTGACCAATGCCTGTTGTCCTCCTTTAGGCTTGTGGTTACATTTTACGGCTTGATCTTTGTGAATAAATTCAGTTAAAATTGCAACAAATGAAACCGCTAAAATACTACAACCCCAAACAGGCGTTACAGGTCATTGTGTTAGTGTAGGAGTGTATGTGTGTGTGTGTGTATATGAGCTTGCATCCATGGTTCAATGCGGTTTATTGCAATCTCACACTCAGTCTACCATATAACTACAAGTCATTATAGAATTCTCTGGCAACTTTCTCTACCTCTCTCTCACACACACACACACACACACGCAGAGACACACTACAATACCATGGCAATAGGAAACCTCGTTTAAGCACCAGCGGTCGTTAACAAAGGTCGGAATTTTTAATCATATAACTCTTTTATAAATCAATTAGATTTTCATGCTCTCGCTGATGCGCTCATTAATTCATTTGTCCTTACATCCACTCTGCAACAATCGCCCATTTTGTGGAAATTGCCAATTAATGATTGTAATTAACCCAAAGAGAGATTAATTTCAAACACCTGGCCGAGCGTTTTCACCACGAAATACTTAAGTGGAGGACAAGCGAATTGTGGGTGATTAAAAGAATCTTTGGATGAAGGTGTGAAAAGGTCGAGTGGAAATAGAGAAGTTGCTGCTCAATAATTAGCATTTAAACGTAAATGAATACATACGGAAAAGAGCACTCACTGTTCGAAAGGGGTAAAGAATATCACTATGTTGCTATAGAGACAAGAGATTGAAATATGTTCCAAGAAGAGATTTAAGTTGCTGCCAAGCTATGTCCGAACCACCTAGGGGCTTGGAAATGACCGCATCTCTAAGCAATCACAATTCTAAGGAGTTTTCTTCGCCCGTTCTTTATTGTCAGAATTCGTATACCCTCCACCAGAGCATGGGGAATTTTAACATTGCCATTTTGTTTGTACCACATCGAAATATTGGACAAAGACCCTATAAAGTATATGTATCTCTTCTTCCAAGGACATTTTAAGTCCGTCTGGTAATGTCCGTCCTTCTGTATGTCTGTGGAAAGTCCGGTAAGTTTCAAAACAGTAAAGATAGGTGCCTGACATTTTTGCGAAAATACTTCCACCACGTTAGGTGCGGTTGTTTTTGTAAATAACTCCTATTTAGTTATAGCTCCCATATAAACCGATCCCCTAAATATATTTCTTGACCCCTTTAGAGAGAACAGTTTTTATCCGAGTTTGCTTAAATTATGTGCCATGACGTTTTCCATAACATTCAACAGATGTGCCCTGTATGTTCCGCATCGGTCCAAAACCTGATATAGCTCCCCTATAAACCGACCTCCCGAATATGCCTCTTGATTTTGCACAGTGACTTTTTCTATAACAGCTAACATATACTTCTTAAGACCCTATGGAGCGGAATTTTTATCCGCTTTGATTAAAATTTTGCACAATGCCATCTAATATGTTCTCCAACATACAAACCAAGTATGGCCCGAACCGGTTCATGACCTGTCATAGGTTCAATAGCATAGCAATTCTTATCCATTATCCTTTGCTTGCCTATAAAGAGATACCGGACAAAGAACTTGACAAATACGATCCATAGTGAATTCTATTTAAGATTCGGCCTGGCCGAACTTAGCAAGCTTTTACTTTTTTTTATACCCCTACACCACTACATAACTTAGTGCATATGTTTGTAACACCCAGAAGGAAGAGAGAGATAGACCCATTGGTAAGTATGCCGATCGACTCAGAATCACTTACTGATTCGATTTAGCTATATCCGTTTGTCTGTCTGTCTCTCTGTCCGTCTGTCTGTCTGTTTGTTTGTCCATCTGTCTGTCTGTCTGTCTGTCCGTCTGTCCATCTGTCCGTCTGTCTGTCTGTCTGTCTGTCCGTCTGTCTGTCCGTCTGTCTGTCCGTCTGTCTGTCCGTCTGTCTGTCCGTCTATCTGTCCGTCTGTCTGTCCGTCTGTCTGTCCGTCTGTCTGTCCGTCTGTCTGTCTGTCTGTCTGTCCGTCTGTCTGTCTGTCCGTCTGTCTGTCCGTCGGTCCGTCCGTCTGTCCGTCTGTCTGTCCGTCTGTCTGTCCGTCTGTCTGTCCGTCTGTCTGTCTGTCCGTCTGTCTGTCCGTCTGTCTGTCTGTCTGTCCGTCTGTCTGTCCGTCTGTCTGTCCGTCTGTCTGTCCGTCTGTCTGTCCGTCTGTCTGTCCATCTGTCTGTCCATCCGTCTGTATGTCCATCTGTCTGTACGTCTGTCTTCCCGTTTGTCTGTCCATCTGTCTGTCCATCCGTCTGTCCGTATACATCTTTGGGGTCAAATAACCTGGGGGGACGTCCCATCCCAAAACCCACCCGAACGGACATGTCTACCGATTGGGACAATTTGGGTATTAAATGAAAGGTATTTATGAGTAGAGTGCGAACTTGGCATAAAAGTGATACCCTAGGTGTCGGAGGGATACCCCACCTCCAAAAAATATCACCTAACAGGACACTTTTACCGCTTTGTGCACTATGGGTATCACATGAGAGTTATTTAAGAGTAGAGTACGTACCTGGTATACAAATTTCACCATAGTTACCAAAGGTTCCCCACCTCCCGCACGGACATGTTTACCGATTGGGATAATATGAGTATCACACGAAAGGTATTTAAGAGTAGAGTACGAACTTGGTATCCAAAATTCCGCCCAAAGTGTTAGGGGGAGTCCCCCACCCCCAAAAAACGCCCCAACAGGACTCTTTCATTGCTTTGGGCAATATGAGTATCAAATGAAAGGTATTTAAAAGTGAAGTACAAATCTAACAAAAAAAAAAATTTGTTCCAAGGTGTCTAAGGGGCCTGTCCAAACATCTGGTATCCAATTTTGTGGACAAGTGCTTTTGGGTAGTGACACTCCATAAATGCAAATTTGCCTATGAACGATCCACTACGGAACTGGAGCAAACTTCTGACATATCACTGAGTGCTGTCCCATTAAAATTTTAAGCTCAATGATAAAGGGCCTCCTTTTATAGTCCAAACGGCGTGCCACAAGGGGACACCACTTTGGGGAGAAGTTTAAACATGGCATAGTACCTCACAAGCGTCGCCAGCATTAGAACGGGATAACCACGGGACATATTTGTGGATTATGGCAAAAAAGGCGCTCCAATCTGATATCTGTTTTATGACCAAGTGTTTTGGGGACGACTCATCTCATAGACACCCTCTGAACCAAACATAAATACCGACTATAGCAATATGTAGCTTAAATGTGGTTTTTGGGAGAAGATTATTAATCTGAAATACACTTTCGGAGCAAAGCGTTTGGCTACTCCAATCCACCGCCAAAACCAAAGGAATAAAGTTAAGCATATATCAAAACATTAATGGGCCTCCTCTTACCCTATTTTCAAAAACGTCAGTTCTAGGAGATTGGTTCGGCGATTTACGCGAAATTTAGTTTTGTTATAATAATTCGATAGATGAAATTTTGAAGAAGCCTGCCAAATGGAAGCGGTGGGTTTCCCCTCCAAAAGCTGGCAAGATTTGTGAGGTACTATGCCGTGTAAAAGTTCTCTCCAAAGAGGTGTCACACTGCGGCACGCCGTTCGGACACGGCTATAAAAAGGAGGCCCCTTATCATTGAACTTAAACTTCCATTGGACTGCCCTCATTGATATATGAGAAGTTGCCCCTGTTCCTTAGTGGAATGTTCATGGGCAAAATTTGCATTTGCAATGACAATATTAGGCTCAAATGAAAGCTATTTAAGACTAGAGCTCAAATCTGATATGGGGGGACCACGTCACCTCCAAGAACACACCTATACCGGACATATTCACGGACCATAGCAATATTAGGCTCCGATGAAAGATATTTGGGAGTAGAGCACTAATAAGATATGGACCAAATAGACGATATAGACCAAATTGACGAAGGATGTCGAAGGGCCTAACACAACTCACTATCCCAAATTTCAGCAAAATCGGATAATAAATGTGGCTTTTATGGGCCTAAGACCCTAAAGCAGAGGATCGGTCTATATGGCAGCTATATCCCAATCTGGACCGATCTAGGCCAAATTGACGAAGGATGTCGAAAGGCCTAATACAACTCACTGTCCCAGATTTCAGCAAAATCGGATAATAAATGTGGCTTTTATGGGCCTATGACCCTAAATCGGAGGATCGGTCTATATGGCAGCTATATCCCAATCTGGACCGATCTGGGCCGAATTGACAAAGGATGTCGAAGGCCCTAACACAACCCACTGTCCCAAATTTGAGCAAAATCGGATAATAAATGTGACTTTTATAGCCCTAGGACCCTAAATCGGAGGATCGGTCTATATGGCAGCTATATCCAAATCTGAACCGATCTGAATGAAATTGAAGAACGATGTCGAAGGGCCTAACACAACTCACTGTCCCAAATTTCATCATAATCGGATAATAAATGTGACTTTTATAGCCCTAGGACCCTAAATCGGAGGATCGGTCTATATGGCAGCTATATCCAAATCTGAACCGATCTGAATGAAATTGAAGAACGATGTCGAAGGGCCTAACACAAATCACTGTCCCAAATTTCAGCAAAATCGGATAATAAATGTGGCTTTTATGGGCCTAAGACTCTAAATCGGAGGATCGACCTATATGGCAGCTATAACCAAATCTGAACCGATCTGGGCCAAATTGACGTAGGATGTCGAAGGGCCTAACACAACTCTCTGTCTCAAATTTCATCATAATCGGATAATAAATGTGACTTTTATAGCCCTAGGACCCTAAATCGGAGGATCGGTCTATATGGCAGCTATATCCAAATCTGAACCGATCTGAATGAAGTTGAAGAACGATGTCGAAGGGCCTAACACAAATCACTGTCCCAAATTTTAGCAAAATCGGATAATTAATGTGCCTTTTATGGGCCTAAGACCTTAAATCGGAGGATCGGTCTATATGGCGGCTATATCCAAATTTATACCGATCTGGGTCAAATTGCCAAAGGATGTCGAAGGGCCTAACACAACTCTCTGTCTCAAATTTCATCATAATCGGATAATAAATGTGACTTTTATAGCCCTAGGACCCTAAATCGGAGGATCGGTCTATATGTCAGCTATATCCAAATCTGAACTGATCTGAATGAAATTGAAGAACGACGTCGAAGGGCCTAACACAACTCACTGTCCCAAATTTCAGCAAAATCGGATAATAAATGTGGCTTTTATTGGCCTAAGACCCTAAATCGGAGGATCGGTCTATATGGCAGCTATATCCAAATCTTGACCGATCTAGGCCAAATTGACGAAAGATGTCGAAAGGCCTAACACAACTCACTGTCCCAGATTTCAGCAAAATCGGATAATAAATGTGGCTTTTATGGGCCGAAGACCCTAAATCGGAGGATCGGTCTATATGGCAGCTATATCCAAATCTGGACCGATCTGAACCAAATTGACGAAGGATGTTGAAGAGTCCAACACAACTCACTGTCCCATGTTTCAGCAAAATCTGGCAATAAATGTGACTTTTATGGGCCTAAGACCCTAAATCGGAGGATCGGTCTATATGGCAGCTATATCCAAATCTTGACCGATCTGGGCCAAATTGACAAAGGATGTCGAAGGGCCTAACACAACTCACTTTCCCAAATTTCATCATAATCGGATAATAAATGTGACTTTTATGGGCCTAGGCCCCTAAATCGGAGGATCAGTCTATATGGCAGCTATAACCAAATCTGAACCGATCTGGGCCAAATTGACGAAGGATGTCGAAGGGCCTAACACAACTCATTCTTCCAAATTTCAGCAAAATCGGATAATAAATGTGGCTTTTATGGGCCTAAGACCCTAAGTCGGAGGATCGGTGTATATGGGGGCTATATCAAGATATAGTCCGATATAGCGCATCTTCGAACTTAACCTGCTTATGGACAAAACAAGAATCTGTGCAAAGTTTCAGCTCAATATCTCTATTTTTGAAGACTGTAGCATGATTTCAACAGACAGATGGACAGACAGAAGGACATGCTTAGACCCTCTTAGATTTTTACGCTGATCAAGACTATATATACTTTATAGGGTCCGTAATGGATATTTCGATGTGTTGCAAACGGAATGACAAAATGAATATACCCCCATCCTTCGGTGGTGGGTATAAAAATAAAAGTGGAGCATTATGGACAATATGGGATTCAAATGAAAGATATTCAAGAGTAGAGTTAGAATAAAAGTTGGGTCTAAGTACCTGGGGAGCCGCCCCAGCCCCAAAACCCCTTAAATTAGGTTTAATTGACGATCATGACGATATGGGACTCAAATGAAAAGTATTCAAGAGTACAGAACGAATATAGCCAGGGAGAAGAAATATGCCTTATAATTTGTTGATATCGGAAGGGGGCGGACCCTCCCCCTTACCCCGAAAATACCACCCAAAATCACAAGTGGACCGATAAAGACAATATGGATATCAAATGAAAGGTATTGAAAAGTAGAATACGAAGATGGTATTAAAAATTGGATCCAAGTACCCAAGAAGTTGCCCTAGCTCCAAAATGTCAAAAAACAGACAAATTGGTCGTCCATGTCAACATGGGATTTAAATGAAAGGTATTCGTGAGTAGATTACGATTATTAAGTGTAGGGGGTCACCCCAGCCCCCAAAAACTCCCCAAATGGGCATATGACCCATCATGACGATATGGGACTCGGTTTGTTTGTTTGTCCGTAGAATCAAAAAAAGGAAACATAGGCTACATAATTTTTAGATATCGTCTGATGGCTGACCCTCCGCCTTACACCAAAGACGCCAACCAAAACCAAAAGAGGACTGATGGGCACAATAGGGGTATCAAATGAAAGGTATTGGAGACTAGAAAATGAAAATCATATTAAATTTTGGGTCCAAGTACCGCCCAACCCAAAAACTCGTCTAAACAGAAATATTCGATGTTCCTATCAATATGGGACTCAAATGAAAAGTATCCGGCAGTAGATTACAAATATGGCATAAAAAGTTAGTTGCAAGTAATAGAAGGTCGCCTTACCCCCACATACCCCCAAATGGGCATATCAGCCGACCAGGGCTATATAGGATTCAAACGAAAGATATTTGGGAGTATATTAAAAATATGACATTAAAAATTGCGTTTAAGTCAAGGTGGCATCTTTTCCTCCTAAAAAAACGTCGGATAGATTAATTGACCCATTATGGCAATATGGGACTCAAATGAAAGGTATTTGAGAGTAGAAAACGAATTTGATATCCAATTTTGGGGGTAAGCTCTAAGCCACCCCTTAAACTGAACTTCATTTCCGACTATAGCCATATGGAGCTCAAATCAACGGTATTTGGGAGTAAAGAACGAATTTCATATCTATTTTCAGGTGCCGGTAGCCTCCCCAGCCCCAAAACACCCTCCAAAGGGTTTATATTTGCCCACCATGACAAATGAGGTTCAAAGTAAAGGGATTTGCGAGTGGACACGAATTTGATATCCATATTTGAATCGAAATGTCTCCCCTAAAAAGCACTTCTCATTACCCTAATTTCAAAAATACCAGATTTTGGAGATTGCTAATGCGATTTGGTCGAATATTTTTGCACTCTAACAATCACCAAAAAAAAAACATGCTTTCTATTGTTGAGGAAGGGTACTGCGGGGACAGCCCAAAACCCTCCAAATGGATACATGGACCAGACACGACAATATAGAGCCATGTATTTGGGGAGCCGCTCCACCCCAAAATACCTTCCTATTATATAAAAGCTATTTGGGGTGGATATTTATTGATCTTCGGGGAATTTTTATTCATTTTCGAGACAAAGACCCTGGGGTCCACCCCACCTTCAAACACAACTTATTTACCGATCATGACATTATGGGACTCATACGAAATGTTTCTGAAAGTAGAACACGAGTCTTATATTTACTTTGATGGCCATTTGACCACCCCCGAAATACCCCCTAAACCCGAAATATTTACCAATACTGCAATATGGGGCTCAAAAGAAAGACATTTGGGAGTAGAGTAAAAATTTTCCCAGGAACCGAGCGGGGGCAAACTTTTCATACTACTTTCATAGGCTACAGTAGCACGATATCCACATTCAGGGCGAAGTGTCCCCACCCTAAATAGATCTTAGAGAGTTAAAGAAGGCGCAGCGGAGCGGGCCCTGTCCAGCTAGTGTTTTATGAAACGAAAACAAAATCATGCAAGCTAATTTGTCGAAGTAAATTTGTTGCAGAGTCCTTCGTCGAAATAATTGTTGTGTTTCTTCTTCTTAGTTTTCTGTTATAAACTCACCTTTTCAAACAATGCTGGTCTTTTTCATTGATTGATTATATGCCGTTTCCTTCTTTGGCAATGGTATTCTCTTAAAAGCCCCCTGATAATGTGACCTATCAATTGAGGTATTTCTCTCCCTCCTTGCCTCACATAAGCGCCACTGCAATAGGCCCGTTCTGGTGCTATTGCCATAGCTATGCAAATAATCCTGCCGCAAAGTGGACTTTTGGATTCCGGCATCGTTTCGCTTGGCAAACTCCTGGGGCATTATGCGAAACATAAGGTCATTGGAGGTGGTAATGTTCTTTTCATATTCAGGACCATGCCATAGTTTTATGTTGCTTCCCTCACCCCTTAAGCGATTGCTGAAGCCTTGCATTTTCCATTCTTTATACTGCTCATGGTCTTTGGTTGAATCAATGGCTATGGATTGAGTGAAGTCACATCTATACAGCGGCTTCTCTTGGCCACATTCACTTTGTCCAATAATCGCTGGTGTGATGGCTTTCTTGTCACTTTTATCTGTCAAACGTTGCTCATACCAATTACCCAACAGAACGCGTTGACTATAGGGATTCGGCCGCATTTCAAGTTGCATCAAATTGTCACTTAAATGGTGATCACTATCACTGCCGCCGCCACCGCCGCCGCCACCAACTGTAAGCATGGCAAATGACATTTCACAAAAAAGTTTGGGAAAAAAAAGTTTTGAAAGCTGAATATTTCAAATTTATCTACGGCTTGATTTTGGGTTCTATGAAAAATGTTTTTTATTCTGATTTTTTAATTTTCATGATGGCTTGCTTTGGATATTTTAAAATGTGCCAACTGTGGAAAAGTTAAGCACAAACAAGTAAAAACGTATAAAGTTCGGCCGGGCCGAATCTTGGGAACCCACCCACATGGATTCTGCCAAAAATTTTCACAACTGAACTTAGCCTTCCAAATTTTTGCCAAATAAAGTGAAAATTTATGCTTCCAGAGGCGGTCGAAGACTAATCGGGACATTGGTTTATATGAGAGCTAAATTAGGTTATAGACCGATTTGAAGAATGCTTACCATGGCATATGTAAGTCATAATAAACCCCTTAGTGCAACATTTCGGCCAAATAGGACAATAATTGCGATTTTCAGGAGCTCAAGTTGTCGAATCGGGAGATACGATTATACGAGACTTATATTAGGCACGTCTATGACAAATAGTAACAGAACACTACATGCAAAATTTAAGCCAAATAGTTTGAACATTTGAACTATCCCACAAAACCCATGCGGTTGGGGCGCTGGGCCAGTAAACCGCCCCCAAAAAACTATGAGAAGCAAAGGAATAGCAAAAACTTTAGTTTTAGAATAGAGTCTAGAAAACATTTTGCCAATATACAATATACCTATTGACATAGTGTTTCATAGGCAGCAACACTTGGGCTCACAAGACCCGGAATTTAATTCCATTTGGGTTAAATTTAGGATTGGAACACACATACTTTACTTCGGGTTTATATATAAAAGTCCAAAACGCGGAAAGAGAAGCTTCCTTATATATAAAAGTCCAAACTCGGAAAGGCAGGTTTCTTTTGACTCCCTTTCTGACTCAATTACTACAATCTTAAAGGATTTCCGGACAGTGAAATCGTTGTTGCTGGGGATTTCAGTGTCCATAACTCCTCTTGGCTTTCTTAAATTCATTCATACAAGCTTCTATTTCCATTTATGTTCCTAGTTTTTCAAAATGCAGGAGAAATAATTGAATTACAAACAAAAAGAAAATTCCTAAATTTCAAAGTGGGAAGGGTCCTTTATATAAATTTCAAATTTAACGGATATACAGGGTTGCATTTTGGGATCTTATGACAATGGTTACTACTACTTTTTTAAGCAACTGTTAATATAACAAGTGTCATCTTATGGCTTTATCATCGTCGTTCCGACAAACATTTATAAATTCGTGTACCCCCCATATAGACCGATCCGCCGATTTAGGGTCTTAGGCCTATAAAAGCCACATTTATTATCTAATTTTGCTGAAATTTGGGACAGTGAGTTGAGTTAAGCCCTTCAACATCCTTCGACATTTCGGCACAGATCGGTCCAGATTTGTATATAGCTACCATATAGACCGATCCTCCGATTTAGGGTCCTAGGCCCATAAAAGTCACATTTATTATCCGATTACAATGAATTTTGAGACAGTGCGTTGTGTTAGGGCCTTCGACATCCTTCGCCAATTCGGTCCAGATCGGTCGAGATTTGGATATAGCTGCCATATAGACCGATCCTCCGATTTAGGGTCTTAGGCCCATAAAAGCCACATTTATTATCCAATTTTGCTGAAATTTGGGACAGTTGTGTTAGGTCCTTCGAGACCCTAGGTCAATTTGGCCCAGATCGCTCAAGAATTTGATATAGCTGTCATATAGACCGATCCTCCGAATTAAGGTCCTAGGCCCATAAAAGTCATATTTATTATCCGATTTCGATGAAATTTGAGACAGTGAGTTGTGTTAGGTCCTTCGACATCCTTCGTCAATTTGACCCAGATCGGTCCAGATTTTGATATAGCTGCCATATAGACCGATCCTCCAATTTAGGGTCCTAGGCCCATAAAAGACACATTTATTATCCGATTATGATGAAATTTGAGACAGAGAGTTGTGTTAGGCCTTTCGACATCCTACGTCAATTTGGCCCGGTTCGGTCCAGATTCGGTTATAGCTGCCATATAGACCGATCCTCCAATTTAGGGTCCTAGGCCCATAAAAGACACATTTATTATCCGATTATGATGAAATTTGAGACAGAGAGTTGTGTTAGGCCTTTCGACATCCTTCGTCAATTTGGCCCACATCGGTCCAGATTTGGTTATAGCTGCCATATAGACCGATCCTCCCATTTAGGGTCCTAGGCCCATAAAAGACACATTTATTATCCGATTATGATGAAATTTGCGACACTGAGTTGTGTTAGGCTTTTCGATATCTTTCGTAAATTTGGCCCACATCGGTCCAGATTTGGATATAGCTGCCATATAGACCGATCCTCGGATTTAGGGTCCTAGGCCCATAAAAGTGACATTTATTATCCGATTTTGCTGAAATTTGGGCCAGTGAGTTATGTTTGGCCTTTCGATATCCTTCGTTAATTTGGCCCAGATCGGTTCAGATTTGGAAATTGCTGCCATATAGACCGATTCTCTGATTTAAGGTTTTGGGCCCATAGAAGGCGCATTTATTGTCCGATGTCGCCGAGTTTAGAGACAGTGAGTTAAGTTAAGCCCCTTGACATACTTCTGCTCTTTGGCACAGATCGGTCCAGATTTGGATATAGCTGCCATATAGAAAATTTCAGTTAAATCGAATGAGAATTACGCCCTCTAGAGGCTCAAGTAGTCAAGACCCAAGATCGGTTTATATGGCAGCTATATCAAAACATGGACCGATTTGACCCATTTACAATACCAACCGACACTAATAAAAAGTATTTTTGCAAAATTTCAAGCGGCTAGCTTGACTCCTTCGACAGTTAGAGTGCTTTCGAAAGACAGACGCACGGACGGACGGACAGACGGACTGACATTGCTAGATCGACTTAAAATGACATGACGATCGAGAATATATATACTTTATGGGATCTCAGAAGAATATGTCGAGGAGTTACAAACAGATTGACGAAATTAGTATACCCCCATCCTCTGTTGGAGGGTATAAAAATTATATTTCCTCCTGAAAAACTCAATCAATATCAGGACGCAAATGCATGGCAGCCAAATTTCATTTAAATATTTGACTGTCTTAAGTGCCTGCTGTTTTGTGTTCATATGACCATGCCTTCGGATAGATTTTAAGTAAATTTAATGCTTTTTACATTCAATTTATAGTTTCAATTGCATTTTCCACACTTGAGTTGGCAACTGCAAAATGCCACGTTCAGCTTTCTTTCTCCGTTTCTGCCTTCCCCCTCCCTTTTTTTATTTGGACAAATTTCATTAAAAACTTTTTGTTTTTAACTTCTCGCTCTTCGAAGGATTATTTCAATTCTCAAGTTGTGAAAATGGTAGATATGAAGGATACGAATTGTATCCTTTTGCATTTGGAGCGAAACCGATCCAAAGTGCTGAAAAGGCAAGGAATATAATAATTGAACAACAAATCCTTTACGACAGCAGATCTACAAAGTCAATGGAGTTATGTTGGGTTGCCCAAAAAGTAATTGCGGATTTTTTAAAAGAAAGTAAATGCATTTTTAATAAAACTTAGAATGAACTTTAATCAAATATACTTTTTTACACTTTTTTTTCTAAAGCAAGCTAAAAGTAACAGCTGATAACTGACAGAAGAAAGAATGCAATTACAGAGTCACAAGCTGTGAAAAAAATTGTCAACGCCGACTATATGAAAAATCCGCAATTACTTTTTGGGCAACCCAATATAAGTTGCCATTTTCATAAGTTCCATATCCCATATCTCTTCGATGTAGAACAAATGCAGTTTGTCTTAAACAAGCGAATCCCTGTTGTTGTGCATACTCTTTTTTTTCTACCCACCACCATAAGGGTATACCTCTTATGGTGGTGGTCATTTAGTCATTCCGTTTGCAACACATCGAAATATCAATTTCTGACCCTATAAGGTATATATATTTCGGATAGGATCGTAAAATTCCAAGACAATCGTCTACGATGTCCTTGTGTTTGTCCGTCTGTACGACCATCTGTTGTAATCCCTCTACAGCCTTAAAAAATTGAGATATTGAGCTAAAATTTGGCACAGAAATCTTAAACGGGCCAAATCGGACCATATTTGAATATAGCTGCCATATAGACCGATATGCCGGTTAAGGGTCTGAAGCCCATAAAGCTTTATTTATTACCAGATTTTGCTGAAATTTGAAAAAATGATGCATTTTAAACCTCCCGACATACGACCTAAATATGGTTCAGATCTGGCTATATTTAGATATAGTTGCCATATAGACCGATCGGCCGATAAAGGGTCTGAAGATTTATTTATTACCCAATTTCGCTGAAATTTCAATCAGTGTTTTATTTTAAGCCTCCCGATATCTGACCCAATCTGACCCATGGTTCAGATCGGACTATATTTAGATATAGCTGCCCTATATACCGATCGGCCGATAAAGGGTCTGAAGCCTATAAAAGCTTCCTGTGTAAACCGATTTCGATGAAATTTTAAACAGTGGTTTATTTTAAGCCTCCCGATATCTGACACAAATAAGGTTCAGATCGGCCTATATTAAGATATAGCTGCCATATAGACCGATCTGCCGGTTAAGGGTCTAAGGCCCATAAACGCTTTAATTTTTATCCGATTTCGCTGAAATTTGAAAAAATTAAGAATTTTAAACCTCCCGACATACGACTTAGATATGGTTTAGATCGGACTATATTTAGATATAGCTGCCATATAGACCGATAGGCCGATAAAGGGTCTGAAACCTATAAAAGCTTCCTTTGTAAACCGATTTCGATGAAATTTGAAACAGTCAGTAGTTTTAGGCCTCCCGACATCTGGACCAAATATGGTTCAGATCGGAATACATTTACATATAGCTGCTATATAGACCGATCTGCCGATAAAGGGTCTGAAGCCAATAAAAGCTTCCTGTGTAAACCGATTTCGATGAAATTTTAAACAGTGGTTTATTTTAAGCCTCCCGATATCTGACACAAATAAGGTTCAGATCGGACTATATTAAGATATAGCTGCCATATAGACCGATCTGCCGGTTAAGGGTCTAAGGCCCATAAACGCTTTAATTTTTATCCGATTTCGCTGAAATTTGAAAAAATTAAGAATTTTAAACCTCCCGACATACGACCTAGATATGGTTTAAATCGGACTATATTTAGAGCTATATCTAAATATAGACCGATCGGCCGATAAAGGGTCTGAAGTCTATAAAAGCTTCCTTTTCAAACCGATTTCGATGAAATTTGAAACAGTCAGCATAGTTTAGGCCTCCCGACATCTGGCCCAAATATGGTTCAGATCGGAATACATTTACATATAGCTGCTATATAGACCGATCTTCCGATTAAGGGTCTGAATCCCATAAAAGCTCTATTTTTTAGCCGATTTCGCTAAAATTTTAAACAGTGATTTGTTTTAAGTCTCCCGACATCCGACCCAAATCCGATCAGGCAATATAGGTAAAGCTGTGATATAGACCGATCTTCCAATATAGGGTCCTAGTCGCATAAAAAGCAGATTTATTGTCTGAAAATATGACTTGTATTGAGTTCTCGGTACCTCAATAAAATATGATTGAATTTGAGTGCATAAGTTTGACAATTTTCATCGGATTGTGACGAAAGGGGGTTTACATATATACCCTAGGTGGTGGGTATCCAAAGTTCGGCCAGACCGAAATTAATGCCTTTTTTGCTTGTTTAATATTATCTGCTGCTGTTGTTGCCATAATCTTCTTTAAGGATATTATCTAAAGTCCTCCAAGTAATTTTTGTTTTACACAAACACACGCACATCTACACATTTGTACGAATACATACACTTGCGTTCAAAAGCTATTTATATAAACTCATACTATTTAGACATAGATATTCGCATTTGCTGTGATGAATGCTGACTACGTGCCAACATTAGGATGCCATAATTCATACAGATTTAAAACATTTATATAACTTAATTGGAAGCATGTGCAATATGTTGATGTACTAATAGAGTAAGGGTTAAAGCATTTAACCTTCAAAAACCGATGAAGAGGTTAAATGTTATACAAAGTAAGAATATGCTTAGTTTGGCCGGGAATACCTCATGTCCCATAGCATCTATATTGAAATACATATATGGGCGCAAGACCTTAAATCGAGAGATCAGTCTATATGGCAGCTATATCCAAATATGGACCAATCTGTGCCATATTGAAGAATGATGTCGAAGGGCCTTACATAACTCACTGTCCCTAATTTCGGCGACATCGGACAATAAATGCGCTTTTTATGGGCCCAAAACCTTAAATCGAGTGATTGGTCTAAATGGCAGCTATATCCAAATCTGGACCGATCTAAGCCAAATTGAAGACGAATTTCGAGGGGCCTTACACAACTCACTGTCCCAAATTTAGGTGATATCAGACAATAAGTGCGCCTTTTATGGGCCCATAACCTTAAATCGCGAGATCGGTCTATATGGCAGCTATATTCAAATCCAGACCGATCTAAGCCAAATTGAAGATGTATGTCGAGGGCCTTAACATAACTCACTGTCCCTAATTTCGGCGACATCAGGCACTAAGTGCGCCTTTTATGGGCCAAATACCTTATTTCGAGAAATCGGCCTATATGGCAGCTATATCCAAATATGGACCGATCTGAGCTAAATTGACGAAGGATGTCAAAGGGCATAACATAACCCACTGTGCCAAATTTCAGCAAAATCGGATAATAAATATGGCTTTCATGGGCCTAAGACCCTAAATCGGAGGATCGGTCTATATGGCAGCTATATCCAAACCTGGACCGATCTGGGCCAACCTACAAAAATATGTCACTGCCCAAATTTTTGTGACATCGGGCAATAAGTGCGCCTTTTATAGGCCAAAAATATTAAACCGAGAGATCGGTCTATATGGTAGCTATATTCAAATCTGGACCGATCTGGGCCAAGTGGAAGAAGAATGTCGAAGGACCTAACACAACTCACTGTCCCAAATTTCAGCAAAATCGGATATTAAATGTGGCTTTTATGGGCCTAAGACCCTAAATCGGAGGATCGGTCTATATGGAAGCTATATCCACATCTGGACCGATCTGGACTAAATTGACGAAGAATGTCGAAGGGCATAACACAACTCACTGTGCCAAATTTCAGCAAAATCGGATAATAAATATGGCTTTCATGGGCCTAAGACCCTAAATCGGAGGATCGGTCTATATGGCAGTTATATCCAAATCTGGACCGATCTGGACCAAATTGACTAAGAATGTCGGAGGGCCTAACACAACTCACTGTCCCAAATTTCAGCAAAATCGGATAATAAATGTGGTTTTAATGAGTCTTAGACCCTAAATCGGTCTATGTGGGGGGCTACATCAAGATATAGTCCCATAAAGCCCATCATAGAACTTAACCTGTTTATAGACAAACAAAGAATCTGTGCAAAATTTCAGCTCCATATCTCTAGTTTTAGAGACTGCAGAGTGATTTCAACAGACAGACGGACGGACATGGCTAGATCGTCTTAGATTTTTACGCTGATCTAGTTTTTATATACTTTATAGGGTCAGAAATGGATATTTCGATGTGTTGCAAACGGAATGACAAAATGATTACAGCCCCAACCTTCGGTGGTGGGTATAAAAATTGTATCGAAAACTCATCAAAGATCCACAATTTTACCTACAAAATGTTAAACTTGCTGTATCTTCTGAACTATGCATCGTAAAGGAAAATTGGCCCAAATCGTCTCCTAGACATTCAAGATTTCATGGAAAATCCTTAACTATATGGCCTAAAGGGAAATGGGCCTTAAATTGTGACACCTTAAAGAAATTCAAAATTTCATCGAAAATCCATCAAAAACCGAACTTTGATCAAGAAAATTTTAAATGGGCTGTATCTCCTTCACTATGCGTCCTAGAGGGAAATGGGCCTTAATTCGTGACTACTTCGAAAAATTAAAAATTTCATTGAAAATCCATTAAAAACCGAATTTTCATCAAGAAAATTTAAGATTGGCTGTATCTCCTAAACTATGCGTCCTAGAGGTAAATGGGCCTTAATTCGTGACTCCTTCAAAAAATTCAACATTTCATCGAAAATCCATCAAAATCAAACTTTCATCAAGAAAATTTTAGATTGGCTGTATCTCCTTAACTATGCGTCCCAGAGAGAAATGGGCCTTAATTCGTGTCTCCTTCAAAAAATTCTAAATTTCATCGAAAATCCAGGAAAAAACTAATTTTCATGCAGAAATTTTTAAAAGGGGCTGTATCTCCCTATCTATGCATCCTAGAGGGAAATGGGCATTAATACATGACTCCTTCAAAAAATTCAACATTTCATCGAAATCTATCAAAAACCGAATTTTCACCAAAAAATTTTAAACGGGCTGCATCTCCCTTACTATAAGTTCTAGAGGGAAATGGGCCTTAATTCGTGACTCGTTCAAAAAATTTATAAAGGCATCGAAAATCCATGAAATAGAAATTTCACTAGAAAAACTTAAATTGGCTTTGCCTCCTATACTATGCGTCCTAGAGGGAAATGGGTCTTAATTCCTGACTCCATCAAAAAAATCAGAATTTCACGGAAAATCCACTTAAACTTGAAATTTCACTTGGAAAACTTAAAATGGCTGTATCTTCTAAACTACGCGTCCTAGAGGGAAATGGGCCTTAATTAATGACTCCTCAAAAAAATTCAACATTTCATCGAAATCTATCAAAAACCGAATTTTCACCAAAAAATTTTAAACGGGCTGCATCCATCTAACTATACGTTCTAGAGGGAAATGGGCCTTAATTCGTGACTCCTTCAAAAAATTCAACATTTTATCGAAAATCCATCAAAATCAAACTTTCATCAAGAAAATTGTAGATTGGCTGTATCTCCCTAACTATGCGTCCTATGGCTGTCCGTCTGTCCTTCCGTCGGTCTGTCCGTCGGTCTGTCCGCCCGTCTGTCCGTCCGTCGGTCTGTCCGTCCGTCGGTCTGTCCGTCCGTCGGTCTGTCCGTCCGTCGGTCTGTCCGTCCGCCCTTTTGTCGGTCTGTCCGTCCGCCCTTCCGTCGGTCTCTCCGTCCGCGCTTCCGTCGGTCTGTCCGTCGGTCTGTCCGTCCGTCTGTCCGTCCGTCTGTCCGTCCGTCCGCCTGTCTGCCTGTCAGAAGCACGCTAACTTTCGAAGGATTTAAGCTAGCCGCTTGAAATTTTGCACAAATACTTTTTATAAGTGTAGGTTAGTTGGGATTGTAAATGGCCTAAATCGGTCCATGTTTTGATATCGCTGCCATATAAACCGATCTTGGGTCTTGACTTCTTGAGCCTCTAGAGGGCGCAATTCTTATCCGATTTTATTGAAATTTTGCATGTTGTGTTTTAGTATCACTTCCAACAACTACGCTAAGTATGGGCCATATCGGCCCATGTTTTGATATAGCTGCTATATAAACCGATCATCGGTCTTGACTTCTTGAGCATCTAGAGGGCGCAATTCTCGTCCGATTTGACTACAATTTTGCACACGGTGTTTTGGTATTACTTCAAACAACTGTGCTGAGCATGGTCTAAAACGGTCTATAATCTGATATAGCTGCCATATAAACCGATCTGAGATATTGATTTCTTGAGCCTCTAGAGGGCGCAATTCTCATCCGATTTGGCTGAAAATTTGCATGAGGTGTTTTGTTATGACTTTCAATAACTGTGCTAAGTATGACGCAAATCGGTAAATAACCTGGTATAGCTGCCATATAAACCGATCTTGGATCTTGACTTCATGAGCCAATAGAGGGCGCAATTCCCATCCGATTTGGCTGAAATTTTGCATGAGGTGTTTTGTTATGACTTTCAATAACTGTGCTAAGTATGACGCAAATCGGTAAATAACCTGGTATAGCTGTCATATAAACCGATCTGGGATATTGATTTCTTGACCCTCTAGAGGGCGCAATTCTCATCCGATTTGGCACAAATTTTGTACAACCGCTTCTGTCGTGACCTTCAACATATGTGTCTTATATGGTCTGCAACGTTTTATTGGTTGATACAGCTCCCATATAAACCGATGTCCCGATTTTGCTTCTTGAGCCCCTACAAGGCGCAATTCTTATCCCAATTGACTGAAATATTACACAATGACTTGTGCAATGTTCCACATTCAATTCATTTATGGTCCGAATGGGATTATAACTTGATATATCTCCAATAGCATAACAGTTCTTATTCATTATTCTTTGTTTACCTTAAAAGAGATAACGCGCAAAGAACTCGACAAAAATGCCATCCATGTTTGAGGTTTTGGTTGTTTAGTTTTGGCTGTTAGCACGCTCTTGTTTTGTGCTGAGTTTCATGAAAATTTGTACAACGTTTTCATACCCTACTATTGCTAAGCGAAAAATGTGTTATTATCAATTTTGATTTTTAGCTGTTAGCGTTGCCATTGTTAAACGTACAGAGAAAAACAAAGAAATCGATTGAAAGGGATTGAATTGAAAATAAACAAAATATCGATGTTTTGATCGGTTCGTCAATTGTATTTATTCTTTGTTCTCCCCTAATGTTGTGGCATTCACTCTCTCTAGTTTCTAATCTTGAAATGAGTTATCACAAGGTATAGAGATAACGAATTTGAGTTACTTTTTATACCCACCACCGTAGGATAGGGGGTATATTCATGTAGTCATTCCGTTTGTTTTTATACCCTCCACCATAAGATGGGGGGTATACTAATTTCGTTACTCTGTTTGTAACTACTCGAAATATTCGTCTGAGACCCCATAAAGTATATATATTCTTGATCGTCGTGACATTTTATGTCGATCTAGCCATGTCCGTCCGTCTGTCCGTCCGTCTGTCCGTCCGTCCGTCCGTCTGTCTGTCGAAAGCACGCTAACTTCCGAAGGAGTAAAGCTAGCCGCTTGAAATTTTGCACAAATACTTCTTATTAGTGTAGGTCGGTTGGTATTGTAAATGGGTCATAACGGTCCACGTTTAGATATAGCTGCCAGATAAACCGATCTTGGGTCTTGACTTCTTGAGCCTCTAGAGTGCGCAATTCTTACCCGATTGGAATGAAATTTTGCACGACGTGTATTGTTATGATATCCAACAACTGTGCTAAGTATGGTTCAAATCGATCATAACCTGATATAGCTGCCATATAAACCGATCTTGTCTTGACTTCTTGAGCCTCTAGAGTGCGCAATTCTTACCCGATTGGAATGAAATTTTGCACGACGTGTTTTGCTATGATATCCAACAACTGCGCCAAGTATGGTTCAAATCAGTCCATAACCTGATATACACCTCCCGACATCTGACCCAAATATGGTCCGTATCGGACCATATTTATATATAGCTGCCATATAGACCGATCTGCCGATTAAGGGTCTGAAGCCCACAAAATGCTTCATTTTTCATCCGATTTCACTGAAATTTGAAACAGTGGGTTACCTTAGGCCTTCCGACATCTGACCCAAATATGGTCCGTATCGGACTATATTTAGATATAGCTGTCATACAGACCGATATCCCGATAAAGGGTCTGAAGCGAATAAAAGCTTAATTTTTCATCCGATTTCGCTGAAATTTAAAATAGAGGGTGACCTTAGGCCTCCTGTTATCCGATCTAAATATGGATCAAATCGGACTATACTTAGGTATAGCTGGCATATGGACCGATCTCCAGATAAAAGGTCTAAATCCCATAAAAGCTTTATTTTTTAACCGATTTTGCTGAAATTTTAAACGATGAGTAGTTTCCATATATGGTTCAGATCGGACTATATTTAGAGATAGCTGCCATATAGACCGATTTCCCGATTAAGGGTCTGAAGCCCATAAAAGCGTTATTTTTTAACCGATATCGCTGAAATTTGAAACAGTAAGTGGTTTTAGGCCACCCGCTATCCGAACCAAATATGGCAAAGTTCGACTGCATTTAGATATAGCTGTCATATAGACCGATGTGGCGGTTAAGGGTCTGAAGCTCATAATCAAACAATTTTATACACAACTGCGTTAGTAAGTGTACAATTGTAAAATTTTTAGCATGGATTTTGCTTCGACCCGGTGTAACTTAACCCATTTTCACTCGTTTCAATTTTGGAAATTTGTTGCTCTCGTTTAAAAAGAGTACAGCTGTGAAACTCTTAGTCCATTTGTCGGTCAGCGAGTTTGGCGTTTATATATATTATATTGTTTTCTCTTATCGCTCTTCAGTTTGAATTCTATCCCAAGGCAATAAGTACACGGTTCGATCGTTACTTGGTTTCATATCAGCATTTTTCTTGTCTAATAATCAAATAACTTAAGAATGTTAAGTTAGTGATAAAAACCTCCCCTAATATCAAATTAATAGAGGAGAGAGGTTTGGTAAGCAGTTAAAACGTGGTTTTTGCTTCCACAAAATTATACATGAAAATTTAAACGAAATTGTGGCATTTTTTTGGTGTTTCTGCCAGCTGATATTTGTGAATTGAAACTGATAAATTAAAAAATATAAATTATACTCAATACCACTACTGTGATACAGGGCATACAAACTTAAGTTAAAAACTTTTAGCCAAATCGGATGAGAATTGCGCCCTCTAGAGGCTCAAGAAATCAATATCCCAGATCGGTTTATATGGCAGCTATATCAGGTTATTTATCGATTTACGCCATACTTAGCACAGTTATTGGAAGTCATAACAAAACACCTCATGTAAGATTTCAGCCAAATCGGATGAGAATTGCGCGCTCTATTGGCTCAAGAAGTCAAGACCCAAGATCGGTTTATATGACAGCTATGTCGAAACATGGACCAATGTGAACCATACTCAGCACAGTTATTGGAAGTGATACCAAAACACCACGTGCAAAATTTCAGTCAAATCGGAGTAGAATTGCGCTCTCTAGAGGCTCAAGAAGTCAAGACCCAAGATCGGTTTATATGGCAGCTATATCAAAACATGGACCGATTTAAACCATACTAAACACAGCGGTTGGAAGTGATACCAAAACACCACGTGCAAAATTTCATTCTAATCGGATAAAAATTGCGCCTTCTAGAGGCTCAAGAAGTCAAGACCCAAGATCGGTTTATATGACAGCTATGTCGAAACATGGACCGATTTAAACCATACTAAGCGCAGTTGTTGGAAGTGATACCAAAACACCACGTGCAAAATTTCAGTCAAATCGGATAGGATATGCGCTCTCAAGAGGCTCAAGAAGTCAAGACCCAAGATCGGTTTATATGGCAGCTATATCAAAACATGGACCGATTTGGCCCATTTACAATACCAACCGATCTACACTAATAAAAAGTATTTTTGCAAAATTTAAAGCGGCTAGCTTTACTCCTACGAAAGTTAGCGTGCTTTCGACAGACAGACGGACAGGCGGACGGACATGGCTAGATCGACATAAAATGTCACGACGATCAAGAATATATATACTTTATGGGGTCTCAGACGCATATTTTGAGGTGTAACAAACAGAATGACGAAATTAGTATACCCCCATTCTTTGGTGGAGGGTATAATAACAAGTAATAGGTAAAACGGCATTAAGTTCGGCCGGGCTGAACTTTGGATACCCACCACCTCGGGTATATATGTAAACCCCCTTTTGTCTCAATCCGGTGAAAATTGGATACCCTATGCACCAAAATACGGCACGGACATTGAGTGGACTAATAATGTTCCGTATAGACTCAAAAACGGCTGAACCGATTACTTTGTAATTTTCACACAATGTGTAGGTTGAACTGGAAGAAAACATAGGCTATAAAATTTTTTGACATCGGTAGGGGGGCGGACCCTCCCCCTTACCCTAAAAGTACTATCCAAAAATAAAAGTGAACCGATCGGGACAATATGGGATTCAAATGAAAGATATTCAAGAGTAGAGTACGAATTTCATAAAATAAAATGGGTCCCAGTACCTGAGGGCCGCCCCAGCCCAAAACCCCCTAAAATAGACTTATTTGACGATCATGACAATATGGGACTCAAATGAAAGGTATTCGGGAGTTGATTACGAATATGGCCAGGAAGAATAAATAGGCTTTATAATTTTTTGGTAACGGAAGGGGGAGGACCCTCCCCCGTAAACCTAGAAACACCACCCAAAATCAAAAGTTGACCGATTAGCACTATATTTGATATCTATTTTCAGTGCAAAGTGCCGGTGGCCGTCCCAGCCCCAAAAAAAAACCTCCAAAGGCTTCATATTTACCGGCCATGTCGATAAGGGGCTCAAATTAAAGGGATTTGGAAGAGCAGCAGGAATTTGATATCCATATTTGAAATGAATTGTCTGAGGTGCCATCCCTCCCCAAAAAAGCACTAATTTTTAAAAACACCAGGAACCCCATTCAGCGTCATAGGATAAAATGGCACGAATTCGATATCTGCATTCAGGGCGAAGTGTTCCCACCCTAAAAGGATATTTGGAAAGTTAAATAAGGCGCAGCGGAGCGGGCCCGGTTCGGCTAGTAAGTCATAAAGGTAAGTCACATATAGACCGGCATATCGGTCTATATGTCATATGGACCGATATGGCGGTTAAGGGTCTGAAGCTCATAAAAGCTTTTATGGGTTTCAGACCCTTTATCGGTAGATCGGTCTATATGGCAGCTATATCCAAATATAGTTCAATCTAAACAATATTTAAGTCGGACGTTAGGCGGCTTAGAACAACTCACTATTCAAGTTTCAGCGAAATCGTGCAATAAATGCAGCTTTTATAGGCCTTAGACCCCTATCCGGCAGATCGGTCTACATGGCAGCTATATCTAAATGTATTTCGATCTGATCCATATTTAAGTCAGATATCGAAAGGCCTTAAACTACTCACTGTTTCAAATTTCAGCGAAATCGGATAAAAAATAATGCATTTTAGACATTAGACCGTATATCGGCCGATCGGCTTATATGTCAGCTATATCCAAATATGGTCCGATTTGACCCGTTCAAGAACTTAACCAGCGTGCATCAAAAAGACGTATCTGTGCAAAATTTCAGCTTAATATCTCAATTTGTGAAGGCTGTAGAGTGATTACCACAGACGGACTGACAGACACGCGGACATCGTTAAATCGGACCCTCCTCCATACCGATTTAAGCGAAATATTGTATGCGACCTTATGGTACCCCAAAAACACGAAATTGGTATAAAATTTTTGGGTCAAATAAAGGGGGGGGGGGGGGGACGCCCCATCCAAAAACCCCTCCGCACGGTCATGTTTAGAGTTTGGTACAATATGGGTATCAAACGAAACGTATTTAAGAGTAGAGTACGAACTTGGTATACAAAATTCGCTTAAAGTGTTCAGGTGATCCCCCCAACCCCCAAAAACCCCCCAACAGGACTCTTTCACCGCTTTAGGCAATATGGGTATCAAATGAAAGGTGTTTAAAAGTAGAATACAAATCTGACATACAAATTAACTCCTTGGGTCTGAGGGGCCTCGCCACCCCCCAAAACCCCCTCGCAAGGACATGTTTACCGATTGGGACAATATGGGTACCAAACGAAAGGTATTTAAGAGTAGAGTACGAACTTGGTATACAAAATTCGTTTAAAGTGTTCATGGGGGTCCCCCAACCCCCAAAAAACCCCCCAACAGGACTCTTTCACCGCTTTAGGCAATATGGGTATCAAATGAAAGGTGTTTAAAAGTAGAGAACAAATCTGACATACAAATGTATTCCTTGGTGTCTGAGGTGGGGAGGCCACCCCCCCAAAACCCACCAGCAGGGCTTATTAACCGATTGGGACATTATGGATATCAAATGAAAGGTGTTTGGAAGTTGAGTACACATCTGTTATAAGAATTCGGTCCAAGGTATCTACGGGGCCTCCCCAACCCCAGAACCCCTTAAACGGATATGAATGTCCAACACCAAAAAATGGGTATCAAATGAAAGGTCTTTGGGAGTTGACTACGAATCTGGTATACATATTTGGGATAGAGTCTGGGACCGGGAGTCGAACTCTTTTGACAAGATTTACCGATTGGGACGATATGGGTATCAAATGGAAGGTATTGGAGATTAGAATACGAATATTGTTATAAAGGTTGGGTCCATGGAACCCACTACAACCCTAAAAGTTCCTCAAACAAACAAAACGGATGTACATATCAGTATGGGACTCAAATGAAAGGTATTTGGGAGTTGATTACGATTATGACATTAAAATTTGTGTCCAAGAGTCTAGGTGGCGCTTTACCTCCATAAATCGTCTCCAACAGATTAAATAAAACAATGGGTGATCAAATAATAGACATTTTTGAGTAGAGTGCGTCATTCAAATATGTGCTCAAGTGGCAGTTGGAGTGTGGCGCACAACCCCCATATAGACGCCCTCCACCAACTGACTGCATACACCAATCATGACGATATGGAGTTAAATCAAAGGTATAACGTTATGGACTGCGAATCTGATATCTTTATTCTGCTCATATATCTAGCGGACCACCTCACCCCAAAACAGTCGATCAGGCATAACGAATATGTGGGGTCACAAATAATTGTAGGCCGCCATACCCTAAAAATTATGACGTTCAGCGCGATAGGAGGAGTTGCATATCTTAACGTTAAGATTGCAACCATTTTTAGCTCATGGATAGCCAAGACCAAACCATGTGCTGCTGGGCAACACTTTTTTGTTCGAAAGTTTTACATGATTTTATATTGGGTTGCCCAACAAGTAATTGCGGATTTTTCATATAGTCGGCGTTGACAAAATTTTTCACAGCTTGTGACTCTGTAATTGCATTCTTTCTTCTGTCAGTTATCAGCTGCTACTTTTAGATTGCTTTAGAAAAAAGTGTAAAAAAAGTATATTTGGTTAAAGTTCATTCTAAGTTTTATTAAAAATGCAGATCGCTCTATATGGCACCTATATCCAAATCTAGACCGATTTGGGCCAAGTTTCAAAAAAAGTGTCGAAGAGCCTAACACAACTCACTGCCCCAATTTCGGCGAAATCGGACAATAAATGCACATTTTATGGCCCCAAAACCTTAAATCGAGAGATCGGTTTTTATGGCAGCTACTAGCCGAACCGGGCCCTCTCCGGTGATTTTGGGTTGTGTTTTTGGCATAAGGGGTAGGGTACGTCCCCCTTCCGACACAGAAAAATTATTTAGCCTACGTTTGCTTTCATAACAAACTACACAATATGCGAAGATTTCGGGAAAATCCTTCTGCCGTTTTTCAGTTTATACGGAACAAACAAACCGAGTCCCATATATCCGTGTGGGGGTGGAGTGACCCTCTATACTTCAACATACATTTCTATGCCAGATTCTTTATCTACTCCCGCATACTTTCCATTTGATACCCATATGGTCCTTATCGGTCCACTTTTGATTTTGGGTGGTATTTTTAGGGTAACGGTGGAGGGTCCGCCCCCTTCCGTTATCGATAAATTATAAAGCCTATTCCTACTTTCTGACCATATTCTTAATCTACTCCCGAGTATCTTTAATTTGAGTCCCATATTGTCATGATCGTCAAATAAAACTATTTTAAGGGGTTTTGGGGCTAGGGCGGCCCCCCAGGTACTTAGACCCAACTTTAAGTATGAAATTCATACTCTACTCTTGAATACCTTTCATTCGAATCCCATATTGTCCCGATCGGTCCACTTTTATTTTTGGGTAGTACTTTTGGGGTAGGGGGAGGGTCCGTCCCCCTTCCGATAGCAAAAAATTATAAAGTCTACGTTTCCTTCCAGACCAACCTACATAATCTATGAAATTTTCAAGGTTAACCGACAAACAAACAAACACAAATTTAATTTTATATGTAAGATATCCAAAACTGAACCGATCTGAGCCAAATCGAAGAAGATTGCCGAAGGGCCTAACACAACTCATTGTCCCAAATTTCGGCGACATCGGAAAATAAATGCGCCTTTTTTAGGCCCAAAACCTTAAATCGAGAAATCGGTCCACCCGAATACGCACTTGTGCGTATTCGACCGGCAGCGAGCGGCTGCTGCGTTAATGACGTCTCGGAATTTCCTCTCGGCCACTAGCACATCAAAAGGGGGGTGGCAGTTTACTGAAGCGGCGATTGGTATACTCTCTAAAGCCAGCCCAATCGGCCTTATTATGATTGATAAACGTCCGGCGCTCAGAGGTTATGAAGTCGGATGGTCGGTCGATGGTGAGAATTATGGGGAGGTGGTGTTACCCCAAAGAGATGACGGCTCGCCAGGATACGTCACGTCCAGGAGATCAGGGGATGCAATGGAGATGTCTGGCGAGCAGCTGCACCTCCTCGAAATGCTAGTGGGGGCATCCTCAGTCACCGTGCAAAACGTGGAGCTTTCAATCGGCTCTGCCAAAGCAATGCCACGTTGGTCGTTACCTAGGGGAGAATGCCATGGCGTGTGATGCGCATTCAAGTCGCTTAGAACCAGACGATTATGGCCAGATAGCAACCCACTTATGTTGGGGTTGTAAGCCTGGCCATTAATCGGGACACAGCTACCAACCGGCGGTATGTACGCGTAGTATAGCTCCATCTCGACAGTACCGGACCTGACTGCTATCCCCATGCATTCCATGTAGGGGTCACTAGTGCTATGCGCAGGCGAGATAGGTCTATATTGCACGGAATGGTATATTACGAAGGCCAATCCCCCACCTCCATTCCTTGAGCGAGCCTTACGCAGCACATTGTAACCGTGACAACTGTGCAAGCTGCAGGTGTTGGTCAGCTTTGTCTCCTGGATCGCTGCGACCATTATGCTCTTCCAACTCATAAAGTCCACAATCTCATCGATCTTGCCACGAAGTCCGTTGCAGTTTAACTGCAAAAACTATAAAATTTACGATACCGTTGCATAAATTGCCGTACGGGAAAGGTCGGGGGGTCACATAATCTGATGACGAGAACGCAGAAGGCGACGACGACGACGCTTGTGACCCACTGCTGGCTATGTTCGCACAGGTGCTGTGCGACATAACCAGTATGACTATACTCCCGTAGTGAAGTGAGGCCAGAGCAAGATCAGAGGAGGAGGCGGTTCTGGCAAACCGAACAGAACCAGGGTACAGGGTTCTTTTCAATCCCGGCACGGACCAGAAGCGTACGGAGAAGGCACTCCGGGATGTGCCTCTCCCATAACAAAAAAAAAGACGAACACGTACACTGAGGCGGCAGCCCTCGCCGATTGGGATTCAATCGGGTCAATTCGGTGCGTACTACCGGCTGCCATGATCGGTGTGTTTGTGTATTTCTTTGATTAAGGGCATTGGCTAAAGATCTCTCCTCATCTAGACGCTGAAGTTACAATTGAAGACTGCGTGATTGGGAGTTATTAATAGAAGGCAATGAGGAGTGATTACTTAAACTATTAGCAAAGTGAGGTGACATAAGATTAGCGTGATTGGGGATTCAATTTTGGCATTTGAAGATTAGATTTGATACTACGTCCCCACTATGATCTGAAGGGCATTCATAGCTCTTTTGGTATATTGTGCAAGTAGTCGTATTATGGTCTCTGGTGGGTTAAGGCAATATGTGGAATTAGGAGAGTTTTGTCGACCCTCCATTGGTACATACTGTGATTGGCAAATATGGGCTGATGATGAATACTTCCACAGAAAGGTATGAAATTCTAGGCGTAACGTAACGCAATTCGTACCATTTGGTACTTTGTTTACAGTTACAAATAAGAAATATATGATGGGTGGATAACTGATTCACTATTCGTACATTTTGGTATTAAAACTGGAACAATTTGGTACTTTTTTTACACATGGAGCTAGAGATCCGAAGAGAGATCATGACTAAATTATCTATTCAAAATTCGTAAATTTTGGTACCAAAATTGGAAACATTTTGTACTTACAGATGGAGCTAGACGTCTGAAATTTGGCATTCCGGTACAACTAGGAAAAATATGATCTATGATCGTTTTAAAAATTCGTACTTTTAGGTACCAATATTAGTACCATATGGTACTTTCTGTTCAGATGCAGCCAGAGGTCTGAAATTTGTCATGCAGGTATAACCAGGAAATATATGATGGGTGGCTAACTGATCTATTCACTATTGGTACATTTTGGTACCGAAATTGTTACCGTTTGATACTTCCTTTACAGATGGAGCTCTAGGTCAGAAATATGGCATTCAGGTACAACTAGGAAAAATATGATGGGTGATTTTCATGACACATACTTTTAGGCATTTGCTCCTTCCTGTGCAGATTGAGCTAGAGGTCTGCAATTTGGCGGACCTGTAGCTCAAGTACCAAAATTGGTACCATTTGGTACTTTGTTTATAGAACGAAATTTGGCAGGTAGGTACAAGTAAGAAATAATGGATGACTAAATGCTCTGCTCAAAGTTCGTAGATTTTGGTACCAAAATTGGTACCATTTTATTCTTTATGTTCAGTTGGAGCTTGAGGTCTGAAATTTGACATGTAGGTACAACTAAAAAGTCGTACATTTTTTACCATTTGGTACCCCCGCGCGGGTTAACAATCTTGTCGCGATGCGGGGGCTTAAGGGCTGAATCTAGGGTCGGTGCATTCAGCTGGGAAATCATAATGCCCAAGGGCGCCATGGTTTCCTAGGCGAATGCAGTGACTTCGGATTAAACCTGAACTAAAAGTTATCCCAAAAATACATACATGAGTGACATTATTACAAAGAGTAACTCTGCAGGTGGTCAGCGGTCCAGTACTGTGAATCCACCGAACAAACAAGTTCGGCAGGGATGCAATATCTGCAGTTCCCAACCTCATGTAACACACCACAATCATGCACACAACAATCATGCACACAACAATCATGCACACAACAATCATGCACACAACAATCATGCACACAACAATCATGCACACAACAATCATGCACACAACAATCATGCACACGACATACATACAGTACACTGAAACGACAATATAACATTAAATTGCCCCCCTGCGAGGATACCTGCGATGGACTCTCGGAAGTCTACTCAAAACTGACAGCAGCCGGTACCTCAACTCCTGGTGGAGCGGCGGATACCTCGCAGCGCGGCAGGTGGAAAATACAGAAGACGATCGAGCAGAAACGGGAAGAAGACTACAAACGCTCGTTACGGTATCTGAGGAAGATTCATGGTCTAGAGCCATCCACTCTGACGTTCCGTCATAAGCATTTTATGCGCAAGCATTGGTTCCTCGTCAGGAAGCACGAGTCTATGATGAACACTACTGTCGTGGAACGTATGCGGCCCTCTGCTTCATCGAACGTTTCCGGAACTGACACCGACGCAAACACTACAACTGGTAATGTCAAATACGCTACAGACAAGACCGAGACCGCCAGTGGAAGCATCGCGTGCTTAATACCTGGCCCAGAAGAGGGCAAAACTGTTAAGCGGAGGCCTTTCGATGATCCTGCCGCTATTGCCAGGAAGGGTGACCAGGAATGTGTCCCCCCGGCAAGGGTACCTCACTCAAATGACAAGCCCAATTCAGGTATCAAACAGCAACGATCTGTCGATGCCCAGGCGCCTGATGGCAGAAGGGCCAAGAAATTAGTCAGCTTGTCATCAGCACCTGAACTACAGGTGGCTATCCTGGACCGGAGCAATCCTGAAGGCCGGCTATCAACTATAAGATGGTTATTAGTCGAAGAGAAGATTCTCCGAGCTCTATCGGAACACATTAGAAAAGGCGAGGATGACTCCTTCGTGGCTTTCGATGGCGCTAAGTGGCAGAAGGGCGTCAAGGTCATCGGATGCGGTAATAAGAAAGCTCTAGATTTTCTTTCGACCTGCATCGGTGGCCTTGACCCTCTTTGGCCTGGCATGAAGATAGAGCTGGTCCCGATTGATCAGATCCCCCGCTGGACGACGCTGCGAGTGTGGATTCCCCCTCCAGTATTGGAGGACGACGCTATACTCAGCCTGCTTAAAGGGCAGAATAAGCATCTGCTAGCGGAAAGCTGGACAATTGTAAGGGGACGAGCGAGGGATAAAGGTAATGGCAAGGACCTCTGGATTAGGGTTGGTTCAGAATCCTTGTCACTCTTGAAGTCCTCGCTGGGAGAGGTCAAGTTCGGCTTAAACCATGTGAGAATGGACCTGCCCGCCGATGAAGACGACGCCACCCAAAGAGCTATGGGGAGAGAGATGGCACTGACGTGGCCCTGCTCGTTCAAGAACCGTGGTTACGAGGTAACAAGGTTCGTGGACTCAGACTCAGACGAAATCTGAATCTCATCCCCCCCCTTACAAAGAAGGTAAGTTTAGAAGCTCTATCGTGGCCAGTAGGGATTTGGACCTGACTCTGATTTCTCGTTTCAGCGATGAAGACCTAACGATAATGGCCTTGGAGATACCCCGCAAACAATTACTGGTCCTGGCCCCCATGTACCTACCTTACAATGTGGACAACCCCCCTACAGACACAGTCCGGGCCCTGGTCGGTTGGTGCGAGGAGAAGGAGCATGACCTTGTGCCAGGGGGTGACGCCAACGCACAGCACAGTCTCTGTGGAAGCACGGATACCAATGGAAGAGGTGAGTCACGTTTTTATAACATTTTATCCAAGTGCCTAGTTGTATGCAATAGGGGCAACGCCCCTACTTTCTACAACCGGATCAGGGAACAGGTTATAGATATAACGTTTGTGACGAATAGTGACTCGGTGAAGGTTTTGGACTGCAATGTTTCCACCAAGTGCTCCTTTTCGGATCACTATAGGATATGTTTTCAGGTCGGGAGGATACCATATAGAAACCCGAGGAGGACTGACTACGATAAGTTCAGGGAACAGATGGAGAAATTGGGGCTCCTAAGGGGTCCTCCGGAGGACGCAAGGGAAATGGAGACCACAGTAGATCTTGTCACGGGATGCCCGAATGAGGCCTTTTAGAAGTCATGTCCCGAAAGAGTACCGTCACGCAAAACCAGTCAAGCATGGTGATCACCGGAGCTGAAGGTGCTAAGGAGCGAGAGTAGAAGGCTTTTTAATAACGCCAAGAGAGAGAACACGGCAGAGGGCTGGGACGAGTATCGTGACGCCCTTGGCAAGTTCAAGAAGGAGACGAGAAAGGCAAAGAGGAGTTCCTGGGCGAAATTTTGCGGAGAATTAGAAAGCACTAGGGAGTTATCTAGGTTGCGCAAAGTGCCCTTACTTCCCAGGTGGCCAGAATGAGGTCGGCGATCAGGACATCGCAATACTAACACATGTGAACTAACGGATGAACTCATCAGGGCCGGAACTAACGGAATTATCCCGGCACTGCTGCAGGAGTCCCTTGGAGTCACCCTGCCGTGGCTTGAACAGATCTTCCGATGACATGGTCCTACATACCGAGGGCATGGAAGGAAGTCAAGGCTGTCTTTATCCCCAAGGCCAGAAGAATAAACCACAGTACGACGAAGGATTATAGGGCTATTAGTCTGTCATCATTAGAAGGCTATTAGTCTGTCACTGGAAAGACTGTTTGACCTGTAGGTTAGAGGGGGTCTGATGCCGGAATACTTCAGTGGGGCACAACACACATAACTCAAAAGCAGGTCGGAGGAGACGACCCTTCATGAGGTGGTACATGAGGACGAGACGTCTCTCGAACAGAAGGTCCTCGATTCGAAACTTTCCTGGAAAAGGAACACCGAGGAAAGAAGCCGTAAGGTACTGTGCGCTTTTTACTCCTGCAGGAGGATGTTCGTTAGGAAGTCCACTGGCCTGCGTCGGTATCACAGGGTCGCTGAGATCCGCACCGCAAGCAGGCCTGTAAGCGATGCTGGGTATGCAGCCCATTTGGGGCCAATATTTGGAACTGCGCCGCCAGGGTCGCGCTTAGGCTGAGGGATCTCGGCATGCTGAAGGAGGCTGAAGTTCGGAGTAGACTGAGGAGCATGCCAGACTACCTGGCACCAGTGCCAACTGGAGTGAGGGCATTCGCTATTCGATTTCCTGAGCGGGAGGAATGGTGTACTTGAGGAGGATGAGACCTCGATCTACACAGATGACTCCAAGATAGAGTCTGGGACTGGATTGGAGGTCTACTCTCATGCACTCAATATTAGCATGTCTATGAGTGTACGGTATTTCAGACAGAGGTCAGTGTCATTGCAGTGGCCGCAAGAAATTCTGTTAAGGGGTTTACCGCCCACAAACTCAGAAACTCAGTCCTAGGGTCGAGCATGGTGAGGCCGAAATGCGTGACGGATTGTTTGGAATCCCTGGACATGATCCGGGCCCATGATATGACGCTGCCATGGGTTCCTGGGCATGAGTGGATTCCAGGAAATGAGGGGGAGTACGAGTTCGCCAGGAGGAGTTCGTTTGCGCCGGGCGGACCGGTCATCAGTCTTGCCCACGTGCCATTTGTCGAGCTACTGAACACAGTAGATGAGATGGTCAGGGCGGCGTCCGTGGCGAGGTGGGACTCGGTGGATGGTTGCCTGACTGCGAGGGCGCTATGGCCAGTCATCGACCAGAGGAGGACGAGGGAGTTGCTGGCGTTCAATAAAAGGTCGTTAAGTACCTTGACAGGAGTCATAACCAGACACTGTGCCATAGGCCGCATGGCGGCGCGCATGGGGATACCGCACAATGACTTCTGTAGAAGTTGCCTCGATGAGGATGAGGTGGAGAGCACTATTGAGCACTTGCTGTGTTCCTAACCGGGTCTGCAGAGACGTTAGCTCATCTTTCTGGGGAGCCATTACTTCTATGATCTGGGTGAACTTGCGAACGTACATCTGGATTGTCTCCTGAGGTTTGTTGAGAGAACAGGATGGCTTCGACGGGGAGTGCCACAGGCTCCGGCGTAGGTAGATCCGTGCTGGCGTGGGAACTGACGTTTCTCCACCTCCGCTCGGGTTCTCCACACCTCCTGACTTTCTTCGGGCCGGCCCAACCCCTCTCCAATACCTTTCATTTGATACCTATATTGTCCCGATCGGTCCACTTTTGATTTTGGGTTGTGTTTTTGGCATAAGGGGGAGGGTCCGTCCCCCTTGTGATACTGAAAAATTATATAGCCTATGTTTCCTTTCAGACCAACCTACACAATATGCGAAAATTTCGAGAAAAATCGGTTCTGCCGTTTTTCAGTCTATACGGAACAAACAAACCGAGTCCCATAAGTCCGTGATTGGCTAATGTCCCCATTTTGGGAGTTTTTTTGTTGGGGGGGTTGGGTGACCTCCTACACTCCGACATGAATTTGTATGCCAGATTCGTTATCTACTTCTACATACTTTTCATTTGATACCCATATTGTGCTAATCGGTCCACTTTTGATTTTGGGTGGTGTTTTGGGGATAACAGTGGAGGGCCCGCCCGCTTTCGATATCAATAAATTATAAAGCCTATTTCTGACCATATTCGTAATCTCCTCCCGAATACCTTTCATTTGAGTCCCATATTGTCAAGATCGTCAAATAGACCTATTTTAGGGGGTATTGGGCTTGGGGTGCCACCCAGGTACTTGGATCCAACTTTTATAATGAAATTCGTGTTCTACTCTTGAATACCTTTCTTTTGAATCCCATATTGTCCCGATCGGTCCACTTTAATTTTTGGGTGGGACTTTTGGTGTAAGGGGGAGGGTCCGTCCCCCTCCCGATATCAAAAAATTATATAGCCTATGTTTCCTTCCAGACCAACCTACAAAATCTGTGAACATTTCAAGGTAATCGGTTCAGCCGTTTTTGAGTCTACATGTAAGACAGAAGAAGTAGATTGGACTGAAACTTGAACAGAGCCTCGCGGGTAAAGAAGGCCTTTGAGGCTCTTTACTCCTGTCAAAAGCTTATAGGAATTAGGCGGGGTCTACGACCTAAGTTGCGGTTGTACGGCCAGTTCTGACGCATGGCTGTCATGTTTGGTGACTGGTGACGGATAGGGGGACACATGTGCGTGATCTTAATAGGATTAATAGGGTTGCCTTGATATTTATGACTGGGGCTATGGGCACTACTGCCTCCAGGTTCCTAGAGGTTATGATGGAAATCCAGCCGATCGATTTGTTTTTAAAGGAGTCGGCAGAGAGAACTCTGTTAAGACTATCACTGCTCGGTCTGCTTAGGATAACTCCTGACAAGTAGGGACGGAAATAGTAGAGCGCCGACTTTATATTAGGATACCAACTCTGACGGAATGGTTAAAGAGTCGAACTTGGTTTACGGATATTAATTTATTTACAGATGGATCTAAGATGGAGAATGGGACCGGTTGTGGCATATATTGACGAAAACTTGTGCCCAACGCCTCTTTGCGAATGCGTGGTGACTGCAGCATTATCCTGGCAGAGGCCTTTGCGATAACCAGAGCGGCAGAGATTGTGCTATCCAGAGGTATAGATCGATAGAGCGATAGTCAAGCAGCATTGAAGGCTGTAGTTGGCACGAGTATATAATCTAAGGTTTTGCGGCGCTGTCAAGAGGTCTTAAATTGTCTTTAGAGGAATCACAATCTGGCTTTTAGCTGGGCTCCCGGATATAAGGATATCCTGGGAAATGAGAAGGCGGACATGCTTGCGAGATCTGGTGCAAGGCTTGCTCTTGTGTCCATGTTGGATGTATACCCACCGCTGTCGAACACTTTCCATGGAATTAAGGAGCGTTATAAGGATACATGGTTCAGTCGCAGGAATTCAATACCCGGATGTGAACAAACAAAGCTACTGTGAGACGAACGCTCGAAATCGAACATAGAGAGTCTGTTGTCAATGGAAAAGGGACATCCGAGTATGGTTATCGGAATTATAACAGGACATAATAAGTTAAGTAAACATAAGTTTAGTATTGGCATTAGAAATGACGACATCTGTCGGTAGTGTCGCCTCGGAGGACAGCTTTCACTGTCTTTGTCGATGCCAGTGCTTCATGTCATAGTAGAACCAGAATAATGGGTTTTATTTTTCTTTCAGGCGCTACAAGAAGAGAGAGCCCTTAATCCCTGCAGAATAAAGGCGTTTGCTTTTTCATCTGGACGTGAATTCATCGGAAGAAGAAGAGGGAAGATGAGGAATCACAATGGGCTTTAATCTGGCCAACGTGGATGTCTAGACGATGAGGTCTTGGCATCATCCTAACCTAACCTATATCAAAATTTCGAGGTCTTACAAACGGAATGACTAGATTCGTATATCCCCAGCCTATGGGGGGTAAAGAGGGGCTACAGTAAGGCAAAGCCGACCTACAAAACATTGGATATTACAGACTTGGTCATCGCAGTTAAAATCGAAATCTTAAAATCTAAATTTGAAATGGTTTCCATTAAATTCACCAGCAATCTCAAAAACAAAAGAGAAGCTATTATGGCAAATTTTTTGAAGATTGGTAAACAAATATCCAAATTTTTACATATGGGAGCTATATCTAAATCTGAACCGATTCCGATGAAAACCCATATATACTATGGCAGACGTTGTGTAACATTTTGAGATGATCGGTTGCTTATTGCGCTTTTTAAGGCTCTAGAAGTGACAATCGGTAGATCGATAAATCCACCTCATCCCTACAGACCCTGGATAAATCCTCATTGTTTCGAGCCCATCAGTGGCCGTTCAGGACTGCCACCAACAATCCAAGGTTGCGCTTCTCCAGCTCCAGAACAATCGCCGTTCTTGTTCCGCAAGACCTCGGCCACAGGGTCTTGGCAACACTGCAGCCCCCAGGAGCCAGCCGCCAGCGCCAACTCACACCACCTCTGCCTACTCGCCGTAATAGGCATCACCCATGTGCAAACAGTCAACACAGTGGGGGTTCAACATCGGCGTCGCATTCACAGAGTCCATCCGTGATCCAAACCTTGCTAACCAACGCTCCAACGATCCACCCGGCATGCCATGTAGTCGTGCCACGCCAACAAACGAAGGCCCGAGATCCGGTTTGTCCCAGACTCCCTCAGTATCCCTCTCTCAGAGCAGTCCTCAACGTCGCACACTCAAGTATCGCCTTGAGTGCTGCTCACCTTTCTTCGCCCCGATAACAGCACCGCCGCTGTACCCTGAACCTAATCCATCGTACCACGCAAGCCTACACTTTCGAAGTCCATCCGTGATCCAAACCTGGCTAACTAACGCCCTCCCCCTCAAAATCTGACAGCAGCCCTCGAGATGTTTCTAGCATTTCCCGCCAATCCTCGACTTCATAGCCAGGGCCTTCAACGTCGCCTGACTGTTCACATAAATCGCGACAGTATGACTGGGTTACCTCATCTGACTTAGGATTACATCGATGTGACTTCCTAATTCCAGTAGTAACCAAGAAGGTCGAGACGCCAAAGCCCAAAGCTTCCCGGATCCCGGGAAGAAAACCTTCGGATTGCCATGAAAGAAAGATCCACCCGTCATGCCATGTAGTCGATCCACGCCAACGGCCTTCTTCTGAACAAACGAAGGCCCGAGATCTGGTTTGTCCCAGACTACCTCAGTATCCCTCTCTCAGGGCAGTCCTCAACGTCACACACTCACACACACTTTTCTTCGCCCCCCAATAACAGCACCGCCGCTGTACCCTGAACCTAGTCCATCGTACCACGCAAACCTACACTTTTAAGCGCCCGGTGGCATACCGGGCCGAACCTCACCTGTGGGTAGGTGAGGATTTGCCGAACCATAGCAGTGTACATCTAGTGGATTATTCTGCAATTTCTACCCATTGGGTTGCGACATGACATCGCAGTAAGTAGATCGCATTCGGCCCCCGTTTAACTCTCCTCAACGTTTCTTCACCAGTTCAATTTCAGAAAAGAATAGCGCCCAGGTATTTAGCCTCCCGAGAGAGCGGCAGCACCACCCCATCAAAGACCGGTCCGCCGAACACGCCCTCTTTTGGCCAACACCAGCTCGGTGTATCCAGGGTTTATGACAAGCCTATTGACCCTTGCCCATGTAGACAGCTTCCTTACCGTACCCCTGAAGGATATCCATAATAGAAGTGAGAACTCCGCCGCCCATCAAAATAACGGTGTCATCAGCATGGCCAAACACCATCACTTCTTTCTGCTCGAAGAACCTGAGAAACCCATAAGATCCGCAAAGATCCCGACCCTCCTACAATTCCTGAATTCCTAGTATTTCCAATTTAATTTTAATTCTTTATCTTTGAGAAATAAATGTTGCATTGATTTTTTCCCCACACACCTTAGTGTTTTCTTCCCTTTTAAAACGGCTCTAGTACTTGCGTTGACTACCTGTATGATTGGGCCACGTTCTTTATTTGATCATAAAGTTCATAGATAACAAACAAGCCCCCCCTTTGGGACAATTGGGTAAGGCAACAGCAAGAGTCATCAATTTGGCGACAAGAAAAACATCAGCACGCACACTCACACGATTTGACAGCGACGTCCACTCATAATTGTGGTAGCACAGAATGTTATGGTAGTGCAACGTAGGCTATTTGACAATGGCAAAAACTGAGCGGGAAGAGGCAACAGGGAACCATGTCAGACAGTGAGCCAATGAGAAACTATCAAGTAATAGTGGTGGGTATAGAGCAGCGATGCTCAAAATGAAATGCTTTTATCGCCTTAAGACCTTTAATCGGGAGATCGGTCTATATGACAGTTATATCTAGATATAATCCGATCTGAACCATATATCGGACAGATAACGGGAGGCTTAAATTAACCCACTGTTTCAAATTTCTGCGAAATCGGTTGAACAATACAGCTTTTATGGGCTTCAGACCCCTTATCGGCAGATGGGTCTATATGGTAGCTATATCTGAAAACGGACCGATCTAATCCATATTTAAGTCAGTTGTCGGGAAGCCTTAAACTACTCACCTTTCAGCGAAATCGGTTGAACAATACAGCTTTTATGGGGTCTTGACTTCTTGGGCCTCTACCGTGAGCAATTCATATCCGATTTAACTGAAATTTTGCATGACGGGTTTTGTTGTGACTTTCAACAACTGTGTTAACAATGGTTCCAATCGGTCCATAATCTGATATAGCTGCCATATAAACCGATCGGGGGTCTTGACTTCTTGGGCCTCTACCGTGAGCAATTCATATCTGATTTTGCTGAAATTTTGCATGAAGGGTTTTGTTATGACTTTCAACAACTGTGTTAACAATGGTTGCAATCGGTCCATAACCTGATATAGCTGCCATATAAACCGATCGTGGGTCTTGACTTCTTGAGCCTCTACCGTGAGCAATTATTGGGTTGCCAGTAATCGCAATTATTATCCGATTTGCCTGAATTAATCAACATACGTGTTTATTATGGTCTGAATCGGTCTAAAGCGCGATACAGCTACCACATAAATCGACCTCTCTATTTTACTTCTTGAGCCCCCAAAGGGCGCAATTCTTATTCGAATTGGCTGACATTTTACACAGGTCTCCAACATATAATTCAATATCGCTTTAATAGCAGAGCAAATCATTTCTTATATCATTTTTTGCCTAAGAAGAGATGCCGGGAAAAGAACTCGACAAATGCGCTCCATGGTGGAGGGTATATAAGATTCGGCCCGGCCGAACTTAGCAAGCTTTTACTTGTTATATATAAGATTATTATATCCTTGGTGGTGCGTATCCCAAAAAATTTTGTACTTATATGGATATCAGACCAAAATTGTGGCTTCTAAAGCCTTAAAAGGTCATATCGGATGAAAGATATGCATCCGATGTTGACAACTCTGGGGAAAATATATAATTCAAATTTCTATGACAAATAACGCAGGTCCTTGGCCGAGTACCAGTGTTGGCATAGAATAATTGGTAGTTGATATGGTTCAGTTTAGAGACTTTGTTTCGGGTCGTCCATGGCTCCTGAATTAAGGCAATATGAAACTTGCCCTTGCTGATTTTCTTTATGAGAGCGTGTGTGGCAGTCTCGCTCCGGTGGAGGTTTATCTGGATTACCTCAATCATTACTCAATCATCCTCCAGTAGGGAGGGAGTAGGTGATGATGTCATCTTCTGCTCCCTGCTCTTTAGACTGCATTGACTTTCCTGTCACTGCACTGCCTGATGTCATCGTTTTAGGTTCATTGCCTAGTCTAGTCTTCCGATTTTGTATAAAGTCGGTAATGGTTCCATCGTCGGGTACCTGTTCGTTAAGCTTTATTGGGTTTCCATTCCCTGTTCTGCCTGGTGTTTCAATACTAGGATCTTTGCCTATCTTGGCCTTCAAAATCTTAAGTAAATGGGCTTCTTGGGAGTAGGTGATGGTACCATCATCGGCTCCCTGTTCGTTGGGTTGCATTGAGTCTCCTGTAGCAGCGCTGCCTAATGTTTCAATATTAGGATCTTTACCTATCCCAGTATTCCGAATCTTTAAGACGGTGATGGGTCCGTCGTCGGGTTCCTGTTTGTTAGGCTGTGTTGGGTCTCTCGCCACGATACTGCCTGATATTTTAGTATTAGGATCATTGCTTCCACTAGTCTTTCCCATATTGAGAGATGCCGTGATTGTCTCGTTGTCGGCCCCCTGTTTGTTGGGCGGTGTTGAGTCACCTGGCACTGCAAAGCCCGGGGGCGCAGAATGAAAATTTCTGCCTATCCTAGTCTTCCAAATCTTGAAAAAGACAACTTTGCCTTTAGTCCAAACTTGTCACGAAGACTCGATCAATGCCAAGCACAAAGAGAGTTCCTTCCTCCTTCTCCTCCCTGTGGAAGACCTCCCACTTCTCTGCGACCAAACCTTGGTTTTGCTTGACCAAGAATCCCAACATGCGTTCCGTCGCAAATTTACTGCCCCAACCATTGATGAAGAGTAGCCTTTGAGAGCTGGATCCTCCAGCCCTTTCTCACAAGGTCGAGGCAGCGTGAATACCTCTGACGAGCTGTTTGACGGTATCAATACATTCCGCCGACGCAAAACGCAGCCTTAAGATGTCCCCTCTAAACTCGCAGCTCATCATTTGTATGGGTGGAGCCTCTATAGAGTTCCACATATGTTCAAAAATCCAGATCCTCCACTTGGGACCGATGATCTGGTGGAATCCAACCGGATGCACAGCCGATATTGATGACTGCATACGTCAGCTCATCTCTGTTGTGCTTCCTTGCCACTCTGGCGTAAGAAAGCGGCTGCTTACCATTCTCAGCGACCATCTTCCTCTTCCGCGATGGCTGTGGCCTTTTGGAAGTCACAGTCCTCCACGATGACTCAGGGGCCGTGCGCGCGAAACAACCGCAGACATTTTTTTTTCTGATGGTCTCGCCAGTATACGAACCCAGGCGTTCAGCGCCATAGGCGGACACTCTATCCTCTGCGCTACGGTGGCCTCGGTAGGTCTTGCGTTGTAAGTGCTCAAAAAGACGGAAATTCGTACATTTAGGTACTAAAAAGTACGATATGTTGACTTTTTGCCCAGCTCGAAAGGATGGGGCTAGAATTGCGATTTTCCAAAAAATTAGATTTGATGACAAAAATTTCCCAAAAAACGTACCGGAAGTGGGAAAAATATAACGTCTCGAACCGCAAATGGTACTTTTTGGTACCTTGTTTGTTAATTGAGCTAGAGCTTTGAATTTTGGAATTGAGGTAAACTACGGCAACCTAAATTGAGATGCCAAAAGAGTTTTCGGACATTTAGAAACAAAAAAAAAGTACCAACAAGTAAAAGTGTGCTAAGTTCGGCCGGGCCGAACCTTGAGAACCCACCACCATGGATTCTGAAAAAAAGTAATCGGCAAGTATTGCGGCTTGTGAGAACCTAAGAAATCAAATCCGGAGATCGGTTTATATGGTTTATAGGCCAAATTGGACCGTACTTGACACAGTTGTTGGAAGTGATATCGAAATACTACGTGCAAAATTTCAGTCAGATCGGACGAGAATTGCGCCTTCCAGAGGCTCAAGAAGTCAAGACCCAAAATCGGTTTATATGGCAGCTATATCAAAACATGGACCGATATGGCCCATTTACAATACCAACCGACCTACACTAATAAGAAGTACTTTTGCAAAATTTCAAGCGGCTAGCTTTACTCCTTCGGAAGTTAGCGTGCTTCCGACAGACAGACGGACGGACGGACAGACGGACGGACATGGCTAGTTTGACTTAAAATGTCATGACGATCAAGAATATATAGACATTGTGGGGTCTTAGATGCATATTTCGAGGTGTTACAAACAGAATGACGAAATTAGTATACCCCCATCCTATGGTGGAGGGTATAAAAAATGAGATATCTTTAACAATTTCACAGTCGCAAGACTTTGGCAATTTTCCATTCTAAAACCAGTAAGGAAAGGCAAAAGTCGGGCGGAACCGACTATATATAATACCCTACACCTACCCTACAATTTTAAATTCGAGCAAGATATAAATATATATGTATGCTAAAGCTATATCTAAATCTGAACCGACTTTAAAACAGATCGTTTGAAAGTTGTTATATAAATAAATATGGGTGCTACATCCAAATCTGAACCGATTTTGATGAAATCCATTTCCGTCCATCCGTCCGTCCGTCCATCCGTCCGTCCGTCCATCCGACCGTCCGTCCATCCGTCCGTCCGTCCATCCGTCCGTCCGTCCATCCATCCGTCTGTTAGTCCATGTATTCTTGTAATCAAAGTACAGGTCGAATTTATTGTCCAATCATCACAAAATGCACGCTATTTGTTTAGGTAAAAATCGGTTCAGATTTAGATATAGCTCCTATATATATATATATGCATCGCCCGATTTGCACTTATATGGCCGTAGTAACTACAAGTTTCAGTCACCCGGACGTGATAGAATATTTCCGGAATTACTGTAAAAAGAGGCAGACTATCTGGCGCCTTGTGTGGCCAACATTTTCACAGCGTGCCTAGGACTACTCCGAAAGCCTGGCAGGAGGCAAGGGTAGTGTTTACACCCAAGCCCGGCAAGGCAAGTTATGCGACACCAAAGGCCAACAGAGGCTTACGTCCTTTCTACTCAAAACCATGGAACGTATTGTGGACACCAAGATAAAGAGTATGACATCCAGCGAACTGCTCAAATACAAACAGCATGCCAATGTCAAGGGAACGTCGGTGGAGACTGCCCTGCACGAGAAGGTGCATAAAAAAGAAGAACCCTTCGATGCCAAAACGTACACACTGACGCTATGCATTGACTTCGAGGGGGCTTTTAACAATGTGCGAAGCGACACACTGATCCAAACCTTGGAACAGTACCGGGTGGACCCGGTCCTTAGAGACTGGATATACCATATGCTAAGGAACAGGTGGATAAATTGTGTGTCCTACGGCCTAAATATAAGGGAGAAAGTGGGACAGGGCACGCCACAGGGGGGCATTTTATCGCCACTCCTATGGGTGACCACTACAAATGACCTATTACGGATGCTGACTGAGGAGGGATTTGAACCCGCTACGCAGACGATGTTTTAATATTTGTAAGTGGTAAGGATCCGAACGAGCTACGCAGAAGGGCCGAAAGTGTCTCTGCATATGACTGGGCTAGACCTAGAGGTCTCAATGTTAACCCAGAAGAGACTGAAATAGGCCTGTTCACGAGGAAAACGAAGGTGGACCAATTTAATGCACCACGTTCCCTCACTAAGACGATTTCGATATCTGACAAGGTCAAATACTTAGGTGTTATCTTGGACAGGAAACTGAATTGGAAGTGTCAGTACTCAGGAGCGTACTGAGAAGGCTCACAGATGTTGGGCACTATGTAGACGGGCCGTAGGCTCCAATCCTAGGATAGTCCACTGGCTCTATAGGAGCGTGATTAGACCAATACTTACTTAAGCCTCAGTAATTTGATGGACTGCTATGGAGAAAAAGTGCAACATAAGGACCCTACAACTGGTTCAGAGAACCTGTTGTCTTGGCATAGGCGGAGCGGTGAGAACCACGCCCACTAGGGCATTGAAGACTATTCTAGATATTCGAGTCATTGACATTCAGATTAAATGTGAGGCAGCCACTGCGGCTATGAGACTTAAGGCGATGGGAGACTGGATTGAGGATGGGAGCAGCTCATACCATCGCGGTATAATCGAGGCGACGATAGGAAACCTGGAAGGTAGGGAAGAGGTTTCCGATCGGATACCTGAGATGAACCTTGAAGTCGAGTGCGAGGCACTGCTGCCATCGGCACAGTCTTGGATTGTCGGAACCCTAGTATTACAGTATTGTCATCTGGAAGATCATGTTACACGGATGGATCAAAGCTAGAGGACATAGTGGGCCTGGGGGTTTATATTGCGAACCCAGGGACTGAGATCTGTTTTAGACTGCCTGACCATAATACGTTCCTGCAGGCGGAGATCATGAAATGCGTAAAGTGCTGTGGTGCTAAGGCGAGGATGTCGTGTGTGAACATCTTTACCGACAGCAAAATTGCCGTGAGGGCAATAACAACCAGGACGCTAAGGTCACCAACAGTCTTGCAGTGTAACAAGGAGATTAATGCCTTCTCTGAGGATGGCAAAATCCACATCATTTGGGTGCCGGGCCATAACAGAGTAAGGTGAATGAAATGAAATGAATGAAATGAAAGGGCTGACGATTTGGCGGTGAAGGCCCGAGGACTGCTGTCAATAAATTTAGCTAACCCGAAGCCTTTCGGGTCGACGCAGTCCGACTTAAGGGAGTTGGCGACGAATGCGCATGCAACATTGTGGAACAGCGAAACGGTCGGTAGAACTGCGAAAATCCTATGGGGGATCCAGATCGTGAGAAGAAGAGGCTATTACTAAAAGGAAGCAAGTAGGAGGTCAGTATAGCTATTGGTATCAAAACGGGACACATAGGACTACGAGCTCACTTATGTACAATCGGTGCGATTTTCGGTAGGGATTTTGTATACAGCCTTCAAAAATTGAGATATTGAGCTGAAATTTGGCACAGATACCTCTTTTTGATGCACGGTGGTTAAGTTCTTGAACGGGCCATATCGGACCACATTTGGTTATAGCTGCCATATAGACCGATTTCCCGATAAAGAGTCTAATGCCAATAAATGCTTCATACTTCATCCGAAGCATTTGGACCACATTTGGTTATAGCTGCCATATTATATATTATATATATAGACCCGATAAAGGGTCTAATGCCAATAAATGCTTCATACTTCATCCGATTTCGCTGAAATTTAAAACAGTGAGTAGCCTTAGCCGACATCTGACATAGACATCTATATAACTGCCATATGTACCGATCTGCCGATAAAGGGTCTGAAGCCCATAAAAGCTTTATTTATCACCCGACTTCGTTGAGATTTGAAACAGAGGGTTATCCTAAGCTTCCTGATATCCGACATAAATATGGATCAAATTGGAATATAAATAGGTATAGCTGACATATAGACCGATCTCCAGTTAAAGGGTCTAAATCAAATAAAAGCTTTATTTTTTAAAAGATTTCGCTGAAATTTGAAACAGTGAGTAGTTTTAGAACCCTTAACATAGGACCCAAATATCGATAAGATCGGACTATATGTAGATGTAGCTGCCATATAGCCCGATTTTCCGATTAGGGGTCTGAAGCCCATAAAAGCTTTATTTTTTAACCGATTTCGCTGAAATTTGAAACAGTGAGTAGTTTTAGAACCCTTGACATAGGACCCAAATATCGATTAGATCGGACTATATGTAGATATAGCTGCCATATAGCCCGATTTTCCGATTAGGGGTCTGAAGCCCATTAAAGCTTTATTTTTTAACCGATTTCGCTGAAATTTGAAACAGTGAATGGTTTTAGAGCCCATAACATAGGACCCAAGTATGGTTCAGATCGGACTATATTTAGATATAGCTGCCATATAGACCGATTTCCCGATTAAGGGTCTGAAGCCCATAAAAGCTTTATATATCAACCGATTTCGCTGAAATTTAAAACAGTGGGTAGTTTCAGAACCCCCAACATAGGACCCAAGTATGGTTCAGATCGGACTATATTTAGATATAGCTGCCATATAGACCGATTTCGCGATTAAAGGTCTGAAGCCCATAAGAGCTTTATATATCAACCGATTTCGCTGAAATTTGAAACAGTGAATGGTTTTAGAGCCCATAACATAGGACCCAAGTATGGTTCAGATCGGACTATATTTAGATATAGCTGCCATATAGACCGATTTCCCGATTAAGGGTCTGAAGCCCATAAAAGCTTTATATATCAACCGATTTCGCTGAAATTTAAAACAGTGGGTAGTTTCAGAACCCCCAACATAGGACCCAAATATGCTTCACATCGGACTATATTTAGATATAGCTGTCATATAGACCGATTTCCCGATTAAGGGTCTAAAGCCCATAAAAGCTTCATTTTTTAACCGATTTTGCTGAAATTTGAAACAGTGAATGGTTTTAGAACCCTTAACATAGGACCCAAGTATGGTTCAGATCGGACTATATTTAAATATAGCTGCCATATAGACCGATTTCTCGATTAATGGTCTGAAGCCCATAAAAGCTTTATTTTTTAACCGATTTGGTTGAAATTTGAAACAGAGGGTTATCTTAAGCCTCCTGGTATCCAAACCATATATGGATCAAATCGGACTTTATTTAGATATAGCTGCCATATAGACCGATCTCCATATATAGGGTCTAAAACCCATAAAAGCTTTACTTTTTAACCGATTTCGCTGAAATTTGGAACATTGAGTAGTTTAACGCCTCCTAATATAGAACCCAAATATGGTTCAGATCGGACTATATTTAGTTATAGCTGTCATCTGATAATAAAGGGTCTAAAGTTCGACTGTATTTAGATATAGGACATAGCTGTCATATAGACCGACGAGCCGATTAAGGGTCTGAAGCTCATAAAAGCTTTATTTATCACCCGATTTTGTTGAAATTTGAAATACAAAATTCAACAGTGACTTTTATTTATTAGCCCACTCAATGCCCGTGCCGAATTTGGGTTCATCAGTTATCCAATTTTCACCGGATTGTGCGGAAAAGGAGTTTTCATATACACCCGAGATGGTGGGTACAAAGCTCTAGCTAGAAATGTTCCTTGTAGATAAATATGTGCTAAGCGAAATTTTCGCTTTCATAAGAGTCAGCCTAATCGAATGAAAATTGAATGTTCCAGGGGCTCAAGAAATCAGATCGGGAGATCGGTTTATATGTGAGCTACAATATATCAGACCGTACTTGGCACAGTTGTTGCAAAATTTCAGCCCAATCGGACAAAAATTGCGGCTTGTAATGGCTCAAGAAGTCAAATCTGAAGATCGGTTTATATGGGAGCTATATCAGATTATAATTCGATTTAGACGGTACTTAGCACAGTTGCTGAAAGTCATAACACAACTCCATCCAACTCCAATTTCAGCCAAATCCGACAAAAATTGCCTCTTCCAGGGGATCAAGAAGTCAAATCGGCTATTCGGTTTATATGGGAGCTATATCCAAATCTAAACCGTTATGGGATATTTACAATCCCCAACAACCTACATCAATATTAAGTAACTATGCAAAATGTATAGCGGCTAGCTTTAAGCGTTCGACCGCTATCGTGATTTCGACAGACGGACGGACATGGCTAGTTGGTATCACAATGTCGAGACGATCAAATAAAAATATATATATATATATGCTTAATGGGGTCCTTGATCAATATGTCGAGTTGTTGAAAACGGAATGACTTGATTAGTATACTCGAATCCCATGGTGGTGGCTATAAAAACCAAAGTGTTACAAGTGCTGCCCTAAGTTCGCTAAACGCATTTGAAAAAAAAATGCATTCGTTTGTTTGGTTTTTGATTTATTTTTTGTTATTACTTTATGTTAACAAAACTGTGTTAGTTTTTGTTTAAAAAATAGATACATAATATTTTTCCATCACGTCAAGTCAAGTCAATATCTCCAGAAGCTTCGGAAGTAGGCCAGCGTATTGTTTTTTAAAAGGGGCCACAACTAAAAAAGAAAAAAAAGAAATAGCGCAAATATTAGGAACAGAGTTGGAGACCCACATATATCATATATCAAAATATTAAAAACTCAGTAAAAAGGCGTTAAGTTCAGCCGGGCCGAACTTTGGATACCCACCACCTCGGGTATATATGTAAACCACCTTGCATTCCAAATCTCGACCAATATGGACCAAATTTACGAAGTAAATCGAAGGGCTTGACACAACTCACTTTCCCAAATTTCATCAAAATCGGATACTAAATGTGGCTTTTGTGAGCCTCAGACCCTAAACCGGAGGATCGGTCTATATGGCAGCTATATCCAAATCTGGACCGATCTGAGCCAAATTGATGAAGGATATCGAAGGGCCTAACCCAACTCACTCTCTCAAATTTCAGCAAAATCGGATAATAAATGTGGCTTTTATGGGCCTATGACCCTAAATCGGCGGATCGGTCTATATGGGGCCTATATCAAGATATAGTCCGATTTAGCCCATCTTCGAACTTTACCTGCTTATGGACAAAAAAAAAGAATCTGTGCAAAGATTCAGCTCAATATTTATATTTTTGAAGACTGCGTGATTTCAACAGACAGACGGACAGACGGACGGACGGACATGTCTAGATCGTCTTAGATTTTTACGCTGATCAAGAACATGTACACTTTATAGGGTCGGAAATGGATATTGCGATGTGTTGCAAACGGAATGACAAAATGAATATACCCCCATGCTTCGGTGATGGGTATAACAAGTTATAGTCCGATTCGGACCATAAATGAATGCTGATCATTGTAGAAGTCATTGTATAATATTCAGATCATTCAAGAAACAAAATCGGATAGGTTTATATGGGAGCTGTATCAAGCTATTGATCGATTCAGACCATATTAGACACGTATGTTGAAGGTCATAAGAGAAGCCGTTGTACAAAATTTAAGCTAAATCGGATGAAAATGGCGCCTTCTAGAGGCTCAAGAAGTCAAGATCCAAGATCGGTTTATATGGCAGCTATATCAGGTTATGGACCGATTTGGACCATACTTGGCACAGTTGTTGGATATCATAACAAAACACGTTCATTCCAATCGGATAAGAATTGCACCCTCTAGAGGCTCAAGAAGTCAAGACCCAAGATCGGTTCATATGGCAGCTATATCAAAACATGGACCGATTTGGCCTATTTACAATACCAACCGACCTACTCTTATAAAAGTATTTGACCTTTTATGACGGCAAAATTTTTTTTCTTTTTTTAACTTTTTTCATAAGTTTACTTCACGTCAATCTGCATTTTATTAGGACACCTCTTTCGCAACTCGTGCTAGAATTTCTCTAAGACAGCTTTATGCTTGGGTATTTTTTAGTCATTAGTCGTTATTGGGTTACTAAGAATACCGATCGATCTGATCGGTTCGATTTAACTGTGTCCGTCTCTCTGTTCATGTTAATTTGTGCACAAAGTACAGATCGCAGTTTGCAGTCCAATCGTCTTTAAATTTGGCACAGGCATCTTTTTTGACCTACAGCTGGATATAGCTTCGATTTTGACTAATACAGCAATAATTTTGTGATTTGTTAACCGGTCCTTTTGAAATTTGTCACGAAGGTTTCTTCTTATAACTCTTAAGATCACTGATGAATATCACTTTTACAGCATTTGCAAACACATCTTCTCACAAATTTTGCACAAATGGTCAGCTTTGTTTCTTAAAATTTCTTCGAAATGGCCGTAACATTAACTCACCGATGACCTTTTTTCCGGAATGGGACACCTGCACATGGGGCACGTGCTATAACCAATTTTCTTTAGTTTCTTCACACAGTCATTACAGAAAGAATGACCACAATATAATGTCACCGGAGACCGCATTTCCTCATAGCAAATGGCACAGGGATCCATATTTTTACAAATGAAGCGTCTTATGGTGTATACTTGTTTAAATGTCTTTTACTCGACTTGAATCAATTTATACTAAAAAATGTGCATACTTTTTCACAAACACCAACACACAGGGCATAAGAACCTGTGTTATCGTGAAAGATAACACAGGGAAACTTTAAAGCTTTAAAGTGCTGTGAATTTTTCGCTATGCCACTGATACCAAATATGGCAGCCGTAAGTGAGAATTGGCCCAATGCATGGCCTGTACAAAAGTAATTCGTCATGTTCAGTTTCGACTTCCAGGTCAATAACGGGTATAAAGCCCGTCCACATTTGATCACCTTGAGGCACACGGACATCGATTTGACCATGTCAGTGTGTCTGTCCGTCCATCTGTTGTAATCACTCTACAGCCTTCAACAATTGAGATATTGAGCTGAAATTTGGCACAGATACGTCTTTTTGATGCACGCTGGTTAAATTCTTGAACGGGCCAAATCGGACCATATTTGGATATAGCTGCCATATAGACAAATTTTCTGATAAAGGGTCTAATGCCCATAAATGCTTTATTTTTTAACCGATTTCTCTCAAGTCTGAAACAGTGATCAGCTTAAGGCCTCCCGATATCTGATCTAAATATGGTTCAGATCGGACTATATTTAGATATAGCTGCCATATAGACCGATCTGCCGATAAAGGGTCTAAAGCCCACAAAAGCTTTATTTATTTCCGATTTTACTGAAATTTAAAACAGTGGGTTGTTTAAAGCCTCCCGACATCTGACTTTAATATGGATTAGTTCGGTCCATACTTAGATATAGCTGCCATATAGACCGATCTCCCGATAAAGGGTCTAAAGCCCATAAAAGCTTTATTTTTTTTAAACGATTTCGCTGAAATTTGAAGCAGCGAGTAGCTACAGGCCTGTCAATATCCGACCGAAATATGCTTCAGATCGGACTATAGTTAGATATAGCTGTCATATTGACCGATCTCCCGAAAAAGGGTCTAAAGCCCATAAAAGCTTTATTTTTTTTTACCGATTTCGCTGAAATTTAAAACAGTGAGTTGTTTTAAGCGACATCCCGACATCCACCCCAAATATGTTTCAGATCGGACTATATATAGCTGTCATATAGACCAATCTTCCAATATAGGGTCTTAATCCCATAAAAAGCAGATTTATTGCCTGACAATTTTACCTGCATATGAGTTCTCGGGACCTGAATAAATTATGATCGAGACCAGCCCCTATTAAGATATATCTACGTACAAAGTAGTGGAGTTATAATAAAATAGGATAATTATTATCTCCTTGTTTACTTTGGTTCACATAGGTTCAGATTTTGTTAAGGATGCCATATAGAAAGAACTCTCGATTTACAGTCTTGGCCCCATAAAAAGCGCATTTATTATCCGATTTCGTTGAAATTTGATGCAGTCACTTATGTTAGCCTTTTCGACATCCGTGTCCTATATGGTTCAGATCGATATACTGACCACGGCAATATGGGGCTTAAATAAAAGGTATTTGAATGTATGACATCCAAATGTGGACCAAGTTTCTGGGGGTCCACCCCTCCCAATAAACCCCCCAAGAGGACAAATTTACGACCATAGCAATATGCGGCTCAAGTGAAAGGTCTTTGGGAGCAAAGCAAGAATTTGGTATCAAAATTTGGGAAAAAGTGTCTATAGGGCCACCCGGCCCCCATAACACCACCCATATCGGACGTATTTGCTGACCATTCCAATATGGGGCTGTAGTAGGAGGTATTTTAGAGTAGAACGCGAATCTGATATATACTTTGAGGGTCAAGTCACTGAACTGCCGCCCATCCTCCAAAACACCCCCCAAACTGGTCATGTTTGCCGACTATGGAAATGTGGGGCTCAAATTAAAGGTATTTGTGAGTAGACCACGAATCTGATATGAAAATTCGGGACCAACTGACTAGGGGACGTCCCACCCCCATAACAACTCCCAAATCGGACGTATTTGCTCGTCATGACAATTTGGCTCTTAAATGGAGTGGATATCGATATGGATAGTTTTTAGGGCCCATACCACAAACCGAATATATTTACTGACTTCAAAAGAAGGCTATTTGAGATTAGAAAACGAATTTGGTATCCAATTTTGAGGTCAATGGCAATATGGGGTTCAAATAAATAATATTTGAGAGCAGAGTACGATGCTGATATACTTTCAGGGCTTAGTGTTTAGAGGAACCACCCCACTCCCAAAAACACCCCTAAATCGAGCATATTTACCAACCACGTCAATGTGGAGCTAAAATTAAAGGTATTGGGGTCTACCCCCCGTCCCGCTAAATTTCGAGGGAATGGGTTAACAAGCGACCATTTTATTGCCATGTTACTGCAAATCGGACGAACATATATATAGGAGCTATATCTAATTCTGAACCGATTTCGAGCAAACTTCTCAGATAATGTGAAAGTCGTCGAGCAAGGCGTTGTACAAAGTTTTGGGAAAATTGGTTAATAAATGCGATTGCAATGGCTCTAAGAGTGAAAATCGGGCTATATATATATATACAAGAGCTATATCTAAATCTGAACCGATTTCTATGAAATTGAACAGTAATGTCGAGAGTCATAAAAAAATCCGCCCCGCTAAATTTCGAGGGAATGGGTTAACAAGCGACCATTTTATTGCCATGTTACTGCAAATCGGACGAACATATATATGGGAGCTATATCTAAATCTGAACCGATTTCAAGCAAACTTCTGAGATATTGTGGTAGTCGTCGAGGAAGGTGTTGTACAAAATTTTGTTAAGATTGGTCAATAAATGCGCTTGCAATGGCTCTAGGAGTGAAAATCGGGCTATATATATATATATACAAGAGCTATATCTAAATCTGAACCGATTTCTATGAAATTCACCAGCAATGTCGAGAGTCATAAGAAAATCCGTTGTACCAAATTTCGAGAGAAACGGTTAACAAATGACCTTTTTATTGCATTATTTCTGCAAATCGGACAAACATATATATGGTAGCTATATCCAAATCTGAACCGATTTTTTCCAATTTCAATAGGCTTCGTCTCTAGACCGAGAAACATGTCTGTACCAAATTTGAAGACGATCCGCTGAAATTGGCTTTAATTTTGCATGCGTTGTTCTGTTACGACTTCCAACTATTGTGCCAAGTACGATTGAAATCAGTCGTTAACCTGATATAGCTCCTATATAAACCGGTCTCTCGATTATCTTTGTTCGGTTCCTAGAAGCTTTAATATTTCCTTGTTAGGTATGTAGAATAAAATTGTGCCCTTAAACTAAATTTAGTTTATAGAAAATTTTAGAAGAATTCCGACGGGCCGAACTTATCAGTAGTCTTTGAAAACCTGCATTTATAATCATATCAAAATAAACAAACCGTTCGCAGTGATGATAAGATAACTTACTATTTGTCATCAGTTCGTCTTCTCCCATGGATATTTTGAGTTTTCGTTTTTGAAATTGACAGATCCTTAGCGAAAATTTCGCTAAGGATCTGTCAATTTCAAAAACGAAAACTCAAAATATCCATGGGAGAAGACGAACTGATGACAAATAGTAAGTTATCTTATCATCACTGCGAACGGTTTGTTTATTTTGATATGATTATAAATGCAGGTTTTCAAAGTGAGTATTTATTAACGGTCCATCAATTATCAATTATTTGTTTGTGATTAAGTTGAACACAGTGTTCCGTTATGGCTTCCAACAACTGTGTCGAGTACCGTCCAAATCGATCTATAACCTGATATAGCTCACATATAAACCGATCTAGCGATTTCATAGTCGGATATGAAGTTCAGTTTAGGGAGTGACGCCCTAAAGCACCCCCTAAACTGAACTTCAAACCCCCCCCCCCCCCCCCAAACATTTGGCTCCAAAATTGGATATCAAATTAATTTTCTATTCTCAAATACCCTTCATTTGAGTCCCATGTTGTCATAATGGGTCAATTAACTTATTTGACGTATTTTTAGGAGGAAAAGCGCCACCTGGACTTGAACGCAAATTTGTATGTCATTTTTTGTCACCTACTCCCAAATACCTTTCATTTGAGTCTCATATAGCCATGGTCGGCTAATATGCCCATTAGGGGGTATTTGGGGGTGGGGCGACCACCCACCCATTACTTGGAACTAATTTTTTATGACATTTATTTTTATGGCGAATACTTTTCATTTCAGTTCCATATTTATAAGAACTTTGAATATATATGTGTTTCGAAGAGTTTTGGGAATGGGGCGGCCAGCTGGGTACTTGGACCAAAATTTTAATAGGATATTCGTTTTCTAGTCTCCCATAACTGTAATTTGATAACCATATTATGCCTATCGGTCCACTTTTGGTTTTGGGTGGCGTTTTTGGGGTAAGGGGGAGGGACCATCCCAATTCGATATCTAAAAATTATATAGCCTCAGATTCCTTCCAGACAAACTTTATATAATCTGTGAAAATTTTCTGAAAATCGGCTTAGCCGAGTTTGATTCTCCGGAACAAACAAAAAAACCGAGTCCCATATAGCCATGATGGGTCATATGCCCTTTTAAGTCATTTTTGGGAGGTAGGGTGACCCCCTAAACTTCGAACTGATTTTGTATGCCAGACTCGTAATCGACTCTCGAATACCTTTCATTTGAGGCCCATATTGGCATAGACGTCCAACATGTCTGTTTGGAGGAATTTCGGGGTTGGGGCGACGCGATGGGTACTTAGACCCAAATTCATATACCATATTCACATTCAATTTTCAAAATCTTTCATTTGGTCCACTTTTGATTTTGGATGGTGTTTTTGGGTAACGGGGCAGGGTCCGCCCCCTTCCGAAATCAATTAATTATAAAACCTATTTCTCCTTCTTGTCCATATTCGCAATCTACTCCCGAACACCTTTCATTTGAGTCCCATATTGTCATAATCGTCCTAAAAACCTATTTTAGGGGGTTTTGGGGTCGGGGCGGTCCCCCAGTTACTTGGACCCAATTTTCAATATGAAATTCGTACTCTACTCTTGAATACCTTTCATCTAAATTCCATATTGTCCCGATCGGTCCATTTTTATTTTTGGATAGTACTTGGGGTAAGGGGGAGGGCCCGCCCTCCTCCCGATATCAAAAAATTATATAGGCTAAATAAACGTAAATTTAATCCTATATATAAAAATCAATTTGTGTTTGTTTGTTTGTATGTTCCTTATAGACTCCGAAACGGCTGAACCGATCTTCTTGAAATTTTCACAGATGGTGCATATTGATCCCGTGGTGAAAATATGGTACTAAATTTTTTGATATCTAAAGGGGGGGCGGACTCTCCCCCTTACCCGAATTTTCAGAAACACCAGATCTCGGAGATGGGTGGTGCGATTTAAGCGAAATTTTGTATACTCTCATATAGTACCCTAAAAATAAAAATTTGGTATCCAAATTTCGGATGGGGTACCTGGGGGGGGGGGGGGGGGCCGCCCCACCCTAAAACCTACCAAACATATACTTAGACCAATCACGACAATATGGGCCTCAAATGAAAGGTAATTAAGATTAATAAACTTATCTGATATGCAATTGTCGGACCAAGTGTTTGGGGGACCACCCCAAACCCCAAAACACCCCTAATCGAACATATTTGCCGACCATGGCAATATGGGACTCAAATGAAAGGTATTTGCGAGTACAATACAAATCTGATATCCAAATGTGGGACCACATTTCTGGGGGTCCACCCCTTCCCCCCAAACAGGACTTATTTACTAATCATGGGAATATGGGGCTTAAATAAAAGGTATTTTAGTGTAGAATTCGAATCTTATATTCAAATATGGGTCCAAGTGTTTGGGGGGCCTCTCTCCGAAAACCTCCCCCAAAGGGGACACATTTAGCAATATGGGGCTCAAATGAAAGGTCTTTGGGAGTAAAGCACGAATCTGATATCGATATTCGGGAAAAGTGTCTATGGGGCCACCCCACCCCCACAACACCACCCAAAGAGGAAGTATTTACTGACCATTGAAATATGAGGCTCATAGAAGAGGGTTTTAGGAAAAGAAAACGAATCCGATATATATTTTCAAGGCCAACTCACTCAGTGGCCGCCTATCCCCCAAAACACCCCCAAGCTGGTCATGTCTGCCGACTATGGAAGTATGGGTCTCAAATTAAAGGTGTTTGGCAGTAGACCACGTATCTGATATCAACATTAGGCACCCATTGTCTAGGGGACGTCCCACCATCATAACCCCCAAATAGGACGTATTTGCTCACCAAGACAATTTGGGTCTTAAAGAGAGTGGAACGAAAATATTCATAGTTTTTAGGGCCAATACCCCTAACCGAACATATTTGCTGACTTTTGCAATAAGGAGTTCAATAGGGATTAGAAAACGAACTTGATATCCAATTTTGAGGCCAATGGCAATATGGGGTTCAAATAAATGGTATATAGATATATGATAATAGAGCACGTTGCTGATATATTTTCCGGGCTTAGTGTTTGGGGGACCACCCCAATCCCCAAAACACCACTAGATCGGGCATATCTATCGACCATGTCAATGTGGGGTTTAAATGAAAGGAATTTGGGGGGTAGAGCAAGAATTGATTCCCACTTTCGGGACCAATTTTTTGGGGGTCTACCCCTTTACCAAAATACCCCACAAACAACAATTTTTGAGTGACCATCGCAATATGGGGCTCAAATAAAGGTATTTGGAAGTAGAATTCGAAATTGATAGCCAAATGTAGGACCATGTATTTAGGGCATCACCCCTTCCCCAAACCTCCCCCAAAGGATACAAAAGGCTGATATTTGGGACAGTGAAATGTGTTAGGCCCTTCGACATTCTTCGTCAATTTGGGCCAGATCGGTGCAGAGTTGTGTTAGGCCCTTCGACATTCTTCGTCAATTTCGCTCAGATCGGTCCAGATTTGGATATAGCTGCCATATAGACCGATCCTTCGATTTAGGGTCTTAGGGCCAAAAGAGCCACATTTGGTATCCGATTTTGATGAAATTTGGGATAGTGAGTTGTGTCGAGCCCTTCGATTTACTTCGTAAATTTGGTCCAGATCTTTCGAGATTCGGAATGAAAGGTGGTTTACATATATACCCGAGGTGGTGGGTATCCAAAGTTCGGCCCGGCCGAACTTAACGCCTTTTTCTTGTTTTAATATCTATCACCATGGGTTAGGGGGTAAAATTCATTTAGCAATTCCGTTTGCAACACGTCGAAATATCCACTTTCGGCCATATGCAGTATATGTAGACTCCATTGTCGTCAAAATCTAAGACATTCAAGCAATGTCCGTCCATCTGTTCGTCCGTCTATTGTAATCACTCTACAACCATCAAAAAATTGAGATATTGAGCTGAAATTTGGCACCGATACGTCTTTTGGATGCACGCTGATTAAGTTCTTGAACGGACCGAATCGGACCATATTTAGATATAGCTGATATATAGACCGATCTGGGGACAAAGGTTCTGAAGCCCAAAAATCTTTATTTATTACCCGATTTCGCTGAAATCTAAAACAGTGAGTAATTTTAGGCCTCCTGATATCCGACCCAAATATGGTAAAGATAGGACTAAATTTATTGTAGATATAGCTGATATATAGACCGATCTGTCGATGAAGGTACTAATGCCCCTAAATGCTTTAGTTTTTAACGGATTTCTCCGAAATTTGAAACAGTGAATTGTTTTAGGCCTCCTGATATCCGACCCAAATATGGTAAAGATCGCATTTATTATCCGATTTCGTCAAAATTTTACGCAGTAACTAATGTTAGGATTTTTGGACTTCCGTCTCCAATATGGACCAATACTTTTGAATTTGAGTGCATAAGTTGGACAATTTTCACCGGATTGTGACGAAAGGGGGCTTACCCAAGGTGGTGGGTATTCACTCCTGCGAACTTAATGCCTTTATAGTTGTTACTTCTTCGTCTTGACATTCGAAATCGTTTTAGCTATTTCCGCCGACTGCTATCGTGACTTCCACAGACGGACGGACGTACATGGCTAAATCGAATTGGCATGCCAAAATTGTCAATACTTTATGGGGTCTTAGATGCACAGATTAGTGTAGCCCCTTGCCATGATGGTGGGTAGAAAATGGTCAACAAAATTTTAATACCACATACCACACTAGTGGTGTAGGGTATATATTGGGTTGCCCAAAAAGTAATTGCGGATTTTTAAAAGAAAGTAAATGCATTTTTGATAAAACTTGGAATGAACTTTAATCAAATATACTTTTTTTACACTTTTTTTCTAAAGCAAGCTAAAAGTAACAGCTGATAACTGACAGAAGAAAGAATGCAATTACAGAGTCACAATCTGGAAAAAATCCGCAATTACTTTTTGGGCAAACCCAATAATTTCCTTTCAGAAGTTCATAGACTATTATCAGATACTGCGACCACGACATGATTGTCGATTGTGTGGAAATTATGCCAGCTGAAGGTGAGATCACATCAATTAGTTTCTTCGATCTTTTGCACCGTTGTACATTACGGCACTAACTAATTTCGCATATTTTTCTTTCCAGGTGGCAACCTTTTATTAAATAAAGATCAGCTGTTATTGCTGCCAGCTTTTGAAGTTTTTTTTTTCTTTTATTATCTACATTGTTGATCAATACCAAATATTATTAATTTCGCACTATTCGCCATTGGAATCCAGTGAATATTCTCTAAGATGACACGTCATGATTGATTGAATGATGTTTTATCAATACAATTGTCTAGTGTCCATGAAATTATCATGATTATGTCTGCTACAATCGGCGATAATGGAGACCCCATTGGCATGAACTTTTTCTGTTCACAAAACCTGTCGTCATACATAAAGTATCTGGAATCCTTTGTACATAAGTTATCCATCCCTATAAGAATTTTTGTATATTCTTGAATAATTGTCCATTGCTTCTTTATTGTCGATATTGACAGATTCACAGGAACACTAGGGGAACAAGGATACAACATCGAACGAGACTAGTAATTCCGTGTCTTTAATCTCTTGGTCGTTGATTCTCGTTTTGAATTCAAATCCGTCTGTTGTATATTGAGCCCTTCGTAACATTGCTTAATATATCTGTGATGTATTTGGTTAATCCCTATTTAGGGGAGTTTATGGAGTTTTATTGATTTTTGGTAGTCCATATACCCTTGGAGCGTTAGCAGTTTTACTCAATAACTTGTTTCTTCTCGCCGTGTTTATGATGTTTTGAATAATGAATAAGGACAGAGGAGAAGGAGAAGGAGAAGGAGAAGGAGGAGGAGCTATATCAAGTCAAGTCCGATTGGGGGCTCAAGAAGCAAAATCGGGAGATCGGTTTGTATAGATCGATTTAGACCATATTGCACACGTATGTTTAAGGTCATGGGAGAAGCCGTTGTACATAATTTGTGCCAAATCGGATGAGAATTGCGCCCTAGAGAGGCTCAAGAAGTCAAGACCCAGATCGGTTTATATGGCAGCTATATCAGGTTATGAACCGATTTAGACGTTACCTGTCACACTTGTCATATGTGATACCAGAACACCATATGCAAAATTTCAGCCAAATCGGATAAGAATTGCGCCCTCTAGAAGCTTAAAAATCAAGACCCCAGATCGGTTTATATGCCAGCTATATCAAAACATGGACCGATATAGCCCATTTACAATTCCAACTGACCTACACTTATATGAAGAATTGGTGCAAAATTTCAAGCGTCTAGCTTTACTTCTTCGAAAGTTAGCGTGCTTTCGACAGACGGACGGGCGGACGGGCATGACTAGATCGACTTCAAATGTCATGACGATTAGAATAGCCCCATCCTATGGTGGAGGGTATAAAAACACATTTAGTTCGGCCGTGCCAAACCATTGATACATTTATTATCCTTTTCATATCCACCATATTTTTTAACAGCGTGCCTTAGACTTGCATATACTCCGAAATCCTCGCAGAAGGCAAGTGCGGTATTTATGCCCAAGCCCGGCAAGGTAGGTTATGCGACACCAAAGACCTACAGACATTTTATCACCACTGCAATAGGTGACCACCATAAATGACCTATTACGGATGCTGACTGAGGAGGCATTTGAAACCGTCAACGAGTGGTAAGGGTTCGATCTAGCTATGCAGAAGCGCCGAAAGGGTCTCGCATATGGCATATGACTGGGCTAGACCCAGAGGTCTCAATGTCAATCCAGAGAAGACTGAAATATGCTTGTGCACGAAGAAGACGAAGGTGGGCCAATTTAACGCACCACTTTTCCTCAACGAAGGTCAAATATTTAGGTGTGACCTTGGTCAGGAAATACTTAGGCGGGATCTTGGACAGGAAACTGAATTGGAAGCCTCACATTCACGAGCGTACTGAGAAGGCTCACAGATGTAGGGCACTATGTAGACGAGCCGTAGACTCCCAAAATGGGGCCTGAATCCTAGGATAGGCCACTGGCTCTACAGGAACGTGATTAGACCAATACTTACTTACGCCTCAGTAGTTTGGTGGACTACTATGGAGAAAAAGTGCAACATAAGGACCATACAACAGGTACAGAGAACCTGTTGTCTTGGCATAGGCAAAGCGGTGAGGGCCACGCCCACTAGGGCACGGGAGACTATTCTAGACTATTCTAGCCACTGCGGCTATGAGACTTAAGACGATGGGAGAGTTATAATCGAGGCGACGATACGAAACCTGTAAGGAAGGGAAGAGGTTTCCGATCGGATACCAGAGTTCATCTCTGAGGTAGGTAGAGTGTGAGGCACTGCTGCCAGCGGCACACTCTTGGTTTGACGGAACCCTAGCATTGCCATCTTTCAGATCATGTTACACGGATGGATCAAAGCTACAGGGCAGAGTGGGCCTGGGGGTCTACATTGAGAACCCAGGGACTGAGATCTGTTTTAGACTGCCTGATCATAATACGATCCCAGAGGCGGAGATACCGGCGATCACCGAATGCGTGAGGTGGTGTGGTCGTTATGGACAGTAAAATTGCCAATAACAATCAGGATGGTAAGGTTACGAACATGCCCCTGAAACTTGCAGAATGGCTATTCTTGTTGCTTGTAGGAGATTTGCGGCACAGTCATCGAACGAGCGATATAGTTGGGCAAAGACAGCCCAGTTGTGCCTCAAATGTCTGAAGCACGGCAAGGATATGCGGTGTTTGAGCGATGGCAAATGTCAGAAGTACGGATTGAGCCATAACACACTAATCCATTTGGAGAGAATCAACAACACAAAGACAATGACAACCAACTCAGCAGGAAAAGTTATTCTGGCTACCGCCCAAGTTCGTGTAAAGTCTTTACATGGAGAATACGTAACATTAAAAGCTTCAATCGACCAAGGATCACAATTTAATATCGGTATCGGAAGACGCAGCGTAGTTACTACAACTACCAAAGATGAAGACTGAGGTGAAACTACGAGGTCTCGGTGAAACCATGGCGGGAATGGCAAAATCTAAAGTACCAGTGGAAATAAGACCTAGATGTGTCGGCAACACTGGGACGCCAGGACGGTAGGGTCACGTACAGTTTTGCAGTGTAAGAAGTAGATAAACGCCTTCTCTGAGGATGGCAAAACCTGCATAGTTTGGGTGCTGGGCCATAACGGAGTAAGGGGGAATGTTCGTAAAAATATAGGGTTGCCCAAAAAGTAATTGCGGATTTTCCATATAGTCGGCGTTGACAAATTTTTTCACAGCTTGTGACTCTGTAATTGCATTCTTTCTTCTGTCAGTTATCAGCTGTTACTTTTAGCTTGCTTTAGAAAAAAAGTGTACAAAAAGTATATTTAATTAAAGTTCATTCTAAGTTTTATTAAAAATGCATTTACTTTCTTTTAAAAAATCCGCAATTACTTTTTGGGCAACCCAATACATATATACCCGAGATGGTGGGTATCCCGGCCCTGGCCCGACCAAACGTAACGCCTTTTTACTTGTTTTCTTAATCCTTTGTTGGCCTAACAAGAGATACCGGGAAAATAACTCGACCAAAAGCGATCCATGGTGGAGGGTATATAAGATTTGGCCCGGACGAACTTAGCACTCTCTTATGTGTTATTAAATATGGTTGTGAATCTATTTTGCGGGTTGAAAAATTAATTCTAAAATATTTCAATCAAAACATGATGCCAAAACCTTCATGAATTTAGAACAGCGTTGAATTTGTGTAAATAGAAATTCACAATCATTATGGTCATTCACATTATGCAGGTTGGCGTACTCATGATTGTGTGTAAACATTTATCGTATCAAACTGAATGCATACTCGTACAACAAATCAACTAAAACTTGATATGACATACGATACGAGACCTTTGAATAAGTAAGCAAACTGTTAATAATTCTAGGCAACAGCACAAAGAGAAGAAACTGAAGGATGCATTACTGATGCCTGTGGCAACTTCCAGTTCGAAAAAGTCAGAGCTACAAATTTGAACTGTAGCTTCTTTTTAAAAAGCAGCCCTCAGCCTAAGAATTCTTTGAAATATTTCTGTGGGGTATGTGCAATTACAATATACCCGGCCGAGGCTGTTAGATTATATTTCCTATACTTTCGATTGAATACGCTGGCGCCCACTGCAAATGTTTAGGTGTCCAACATACATATTTGAACAACAATCGACAATTCTAATGACTTAACTATTATTTGCATATGTTGCACAGATATCATTCAACTCTTTGACATTTAGTATCCGATATAAGTGTCTGTGTCTGTGAATGTGGTAATGGGTAATGGTAATGGGTGTGTTCATGAGGACCAATGTGCGTGTGTATAAATGAACATTAGACTGTCCCATGCTATACTGGAGGAATTTAATTATAATTATTATACCCTCCACCATAGGATGGGGTTATAGGGTGATTTTTTTGAGGTTAGGATTTTCATGCATTAGTATTTGACAGATCACGTGGGATTTCAGACATGGTGTCAAAGAGAAAGATGCTCAGTATGCTTTGACATTTCATCATGAATAGACTTACTAACGAGCAACGCTTGCAAATCATTGAATTTTATTACCAAAATCAGTGTTCGGTTCGAAATGTGTTCATTCACCGTAACGTTGCGTCCAAAAGCATCTTTGAAAAAATACGGTCCAATGATTCCACCAGCGTACAAACCACACCAAACATTGCATTTTTCGGGATGCATGGGCAGTTCTTGAACGGCTTCTGGTTGCTCTTCACTCCAAATGCGGCAATTTTGCTTATTTACGTAGCCATTCAACCAGAAACACTGATTTTGGTAATAAAATTCAATGATTTGCAAGCGTTGCTCGTTAGTAAGTCTATTCATGATGAAATGTCAAAGCATACTGAGCATCTTTCTCTTTGACACCATGTCTGAAATCCCACGTGATCTGTCAAATACTAATGCATGAAAATCCTAACCTCAAAAAAATCACCATTTATTAATTTCTGTTTGTAACTCTTCGAAATATTCGTCTAAGGACCCATTCTTAGGCGTCATGACATTTTAAGTCGATTTTGCCAGGTGGATTCGTCCGTCCGTCCGTCTGTCCGTCGAAAGCACGCTAATTGTTGAAGGATTAAAGCTAAGCGCTTAGTGTAGGTCGCTTGGGATTGTAAATGGGCCATATCGGTTCATGTTTTGATATAGCTGCTATATAAACCGATCTGAAGTCTTGACTTCTTGAGCCTCTAGAGGGCGCAATTCCTACCCGATTTGGCTGAAATTCTGCATGACCCCATTTTGTTACGATTTCCAACCACTGTGTTTAGTATGGTTGAAATCGGTCTATAACCTGATATAGCTGTCATATAAACCGATCAGGGGTCTTGACTTCTTGAGCCTCTAGAGGGCGCAATTCCCATCCGATTTGGCTGAAATTTAGCATGAAGTATTTGGTTAAGGCATCCAACTACTGTGCTAAGTATTGTTCAAATCGACAAATAACCTGATATAGCTGCCACATTAACCGATCTCCCGATTAGACTTCTTGAGCCTCTAGAGGGCGCAATTCTTATCCGAGTTGGCTGAAATTTTGCATATGTTGTTCTGAAATGACTTCCAACAACTGTGCTAAGTATTGTTCAAATCGGTTCATAACCTGATTTAGCTGTTATATTAACCGATCTATCGATAAGTCTTATTGAGCCTCTAGAGGGCGCAATTTTCATTCGTTTTAGCGAAATTTTGCATGAAGTGTTTCGTTATGATTTCCAACAACTGTGCTAAGTATTGTTCAAATCGGTCCATAACCTGATTTAGCTGTTATATAAACCGATCTCACGATTAGATTTATTGAGCCTCTAGAGGGCGCAATTTTCATCTGTTTTAGCGATTAGACTTATTGAGACTCTAGAGGGCGCAATTCCTATCCGATTTGGCTGAAATTCTGCATGACCCCATTTTGTTACGACTTCCAACCACTATGTTTAGTATGGTTGAAATCGGTCTATAACCTGATATAGCTGTCATATAAACCGATCCGGGGTCTTGACTTCTTGAGCCTCTAGAGGGCGCAATTCCCATCCGATTTGGCTGAAATTTAGCATGAAGTATTTGGTTAAGGCATCCAACTACTGTGCTAAGTATTGTTCAAATCGACAAATAACCTGATATAGCTGCCACATTAACCGATCTCCCGATTAGACTCAAGAGCCTCTAGAGGGCGCAATTCTTATCCGAGTTGGCTGATATTTTGCATGAAGTGTTTCGTTATGATTTCCAACAACTGTGCTAAGTATTGTTCTGTGCTACTGTGCTAAGTATTGTTCACATCGGTCCATAACCTGATTTAGCTGTTATACAATCCGATCTCACGATTAGATTTATTGAGCCTCTAGAGGGCGCAATTCTTATCTGAGTTGGCTGAAATTTTGCATGAAGTGTTTCGTTATGATTTCCAACAACTGTGCTAAGTATTGTTCAAATCGGTTCATAACCTGATTTAGCTGTTATATAAACCGATCTCACGATTAGATTTATTGAGCCTCTAGAGGGCGCAATTTTCATCTGTTTTAGCGATTAGACTTATTGAGCCTCTAGAGGGCGCAATTTACATCCATTTTGGCTAAAATTTTGCATGAAGTGTTTCGTTATGATTTCCAATAACTGTGCAAAGTATGGTTCAAATTGGTCCATAACCTGATTTAGCTGTTATACAAACCGATCTCGCGATTGGACTTATTGAACCTCTAGAGGGCGCAATTCTTATCTGAGTTGGCTGAAATTTTGCATGAAGTGTTTCGTTATGATTTCCAACAACTGTGCTAAGTATTGTTCAGATCGGTTCATAACCTGATTTAGCTGTTATATAAACCGATCTCACGATTAGATTTATTGAGCCTCTAGAGGGCGCAATTTTCATCTGTTTTAGCGATTAGACTTATTGAGCGTCTAGAGGGCGCAATTTTCATCCATTTTGGCTGAAATTTTGCATGAGGTGTTTTGTTGCGATTTCCAATAACTGTGCTAGGTATGTCTCAAATCGATCCATAACCTGATAAAGCTGTCATATAAACCCATCTGGGATCTTGACTTCTTGGCTCACTAGAGGGCGCAATTCTCATCCGTTTGGCGCAATTCTTATCCGGATTGGCTGAAGTTTGGCATGACTTGTTTCGTTATGACTTCCAACAACTGAGCTTAGTATGGTCCAAATTGGTCAATAACCTGATATAGCTGTCATATAAACCGATCTGGGATCTTGACTTCTTGGGTCACTAGAGGGCGTAATCCGATTCGCCTGCTCCCATGATCGATCTAAAAGCTGATACAGCTCCCATCTTTTAAAGACTGTAGCGTGATTACAACGGACGGAAACATGGACGTACAGACGGACAGAGACACACGGACATTGTTAAATCGTCTTAGAATTTTACAACGATCCGTAATGTATTGGTTTGCCCAAAAAGTAATTGCGGATTTTTTAAAAGAAAGTTAATGCATTTTTAATAAAACTTAGAATGAACTTTAATCAAATATACTTTTTTTACACTTTTTTTCTAAAGCAAGCTAAAAGTAACAGCTGATAACTGACAGAAGAAAGAATGCAAAAAAAAAAAATTGTCAACGCCGACTATATGAAAATTCCGCAATTACTTTTTGGGCAACCCAATATCTTCTTTGAAGAGTCGGAAATGGACATTTCGATGTATTATGCGCATGAAAACTCATTTAGTTATCCAAGTGAAGAAAGACATCTCGAAACTGATTGTCAGCGATTGGAGAAGGAGGATCTAGGCTAGAGGAATAAATGTTCTGTAGTGGCCAGCTAAAGTAAAAATAGGTTAGGTTAGGTTGAAAAGAGGCTGCGGATATAAATCCACCCCATGCCACTATGGACATACACCTAAGCCATTAATTGGCTTGTTGTGCGCTCTAAATACTAAAAAGTAACCTCGAAAAAGAAAATTTAAGTCAGAAATTCCGTGATGTTTACAAAATCCCTAATTATTTTCCATACAACGACCCTTCTGTCTGGTCATGTGTGCCCACCTAAGTGCCGGTGTATGTTGGCCGCGAAAGCCGGGCAAGGACATAGGAAATGCTCCAAAGTCTCACTTGCCTCACCGATTTTGCTTAACAGAGCTTGTAGTCTCATGTTTCCTGATATGATACCGAAAGCTTTACGAACCTCCTGCTTGCTTCCTTTCAGTAATAGTCTTGTCTTCTCTTAATCCAGATCTCCCCATAGGATTTTGATCGTCTCGTTGTTCTACAGTGTTACAGGCGTTTTTGTAGCCCACTCTCTTAAGTTTTCATATATGTTGGTCGTTGGCGATTGCAAATGGGACATTTAAATATAGCTCCCATAAAAAATGGTCCTTAGTCTTGACATCGGTGTTGTTGGTCAATCATCGTCAAGCTACTGTATGTGGGCAAGCTCGTTGCAGTTCAAAGGAACGATCGCAGCGGGAAGAGTTTGGTCATTGGTTATTTAAAGGCGCCAATAACTGTAATAGAGCTTCATAGATACTCAGTATATGTGCAAGAGCCACAAATGTCATCCGAATTGGCTGAAATTTGCATTTAGTGTAACTTATAATGATCTCCACCAACCGTGCCAAGTATGATCTAAATCGGTTAATGACCTCATATAATAACAGATATAATAATAATTTGACATTTTTAGCCCCTAGATTTAGCCCTGCGATTGTTACCCGATCCGTCTGAAAGTTTGCACATTGTGGTTGTTTACTAAGACTTCCAACACCTACGGCAAGTATTCTGCTCTTCCGATTAGACCTCTATGGTCCCTAGAAGTTTCAACTTTGGCCTGATTTTGCAAAAAAAATTTGGTACATTCACATAAACTCAAACTAAGTTCAGAATCCATAGTGATGGGTTCCCAAGATTCGGTCTGGTCGAACTCAACACATTTTTACCACATATGCTGGCCAACCAAATTTCATCACAATTTAAATATTTGCATAAAATTTCATCATATATTGCAACCTGATGTGACGATAGCGTGGCGGCGTCATCTGGCCTGTGGCAAAGGATGAGTACACTGCAGGTTACCAATTAGCGAGGGGAATAATTAAAAATCTGGTTTGATCATAAAAATCCATTAAGGAAGAAATCTTTACAAACAAAAATCGCATCCAGATGTGGTTGAGGTTGTGTATCCACCTTGGTATTGGTATTTGTTGAACACTACCAATGGACATAAGAAGAAAACGCACAAAAGTTAAAACGTGTATAAAGGTTTATTAATGATGCAGAGGGGCGATAAAAAACTCAGGCCCCCATGGTTACCGTGGCTAGGTTAGGTTAAAGTGGCAAACTGCCATCAGACTCACTTAGACGTTTTCGTCCATTGTGATACCACAGGAACAGTTCCTACCGTTGAACCATCCAGATCGCTTTAAAAAGCCCAATAATCCGCTGAATCTGACAGGTTCCCAAAGAAGTGAAAACCTAAACTGGAACTCTTGACTGCTTGTGCGG
>NC_081556.1:146599959-146634959 GCF_963082655.1 Stomoxys calcitrans | reverse complement strand
ATCATATAGTCAAAGTGGTTTTAATGGAGTTTTTGAGGGCTGACATGAACCCCTATACTTTGATTTGAAAATGGGTTCAGCCAAGTATCATGTAGTCATAGTGGGTCTAATGGAGTTTTTGAGGGGTGGCCTGACCCCCTATACTTTGATCTGATTTTGTATGCCAGATTCGAAATCTGCTCCCGAATATCTTTCATTTGAGTCCCATATTGAAATGAACGTCCAATATGTCTGTTTGGAGGAGTTTTGGCGATGGGGCGGCCCGATGGGTGCTTAAACAAATTTTAATACCATATTCGTATACTACTCACCGAATACCATTTGGATATTTGATGCCCATATTGTCCCGATCGGTCCACTTTTGATTTTGAGTTGTGTTTTTTGGCATAAGGGAGGAGGGTCCGTACCCCTACCGATATCGAAAAATTATATAGCCTATGTTTCTTTCCAGACCAACCTACACAATGTACGCATATATTTCGAGAGAATCGTTTCTGCCGTTTTTCAGTCTATACGCAACAAACAAACCGAGTCCCATATATCCGTGATTGGCTAATGTGCCCATTTTGGGTGTTTTTGTGGGGGTTGTCGTGACACCCTATACTTCGACATGAATTTGTATGCCAGATTCATTATCTACTGCTGCATACTTTTCATGTGATGTCCATATTGTCCTTATCGGTCCACTTTTGATTTTGGGTGGTTTTTTAGGGGTACTGGTGGAGGGTCCGCCCTCTTCCTTTATCAATAAACTATAAAGCCTATTCCTACTTCCTGACCATATTCGCAATCTACTCCCGAATACCTTTCATTTGAGTCCCATATTGTCAAGATTGTCAAATAAACCTATTTTAAGGGGTTTTGGGGCTGGGGCGGCCCCCCTGGTACTTGGACCCTACAATTATTATGAAATTGGTATTCTGCTCTTGAATACCTTTCATTTGAATCCCATATTGTCCCGATCGGTCCACTTTTATTTTAAGGTAGTACTTTTGGGGTAAGGGGGAGGGTCCGCCCCCCTCCCGATATCAAAAATTTATATAGCCTATGTTTCCTTCCAGACCAACCTACACAATCTGTGACAATTTCAAGGTAATCGGTTCAGTCGTTTTGGAGTCTATACGTAGCAAACAAATTTTCAAACCCACAAACAAACAAACAAACAAACATACAAACACACAAACAAACACAAATTAAATTTTATGTATACGGTTTTCCACAAAATCTTTTCTCGTCTATTAAATTGAGTTTCGATATTGATTTCAATGATTTTGTAGTAAATTATTGCCATAAATGCCTGCCAGTCATTAAACAATACGGGCATTCAAATGAAACTTTCCTCTCTAATTCATTAACGGAAGTCAGCATTAGCAACCATGATGTTGTATGGAACAAAAATGAACTAGGAAACCATCAAATGAACATTAAGCACAAACCTGTCCCACAACATGGCTGCCTGGATGCAATGCCAAACAAAACACCAATAAAATTAATTAAATCCACAAGTCATTGCAAAAGCAACAGCCACATCATAAAACACACGCAACTCCAGCTGGCCATGAATCCCATCCTCTACAATCTATCGCAGTACAGTCTAGACCCACCCACCCAATCCCAAGCAAGCTCAATTGGTCACTTGGTGGCAATAGAGCAACATTTGTTATGGCCAAAAACTGAAAACATGACTTGCCTACCAAATTTGTAAGACTGCTAAACTGTTAGCGGCGAGAGGAGGGGAGAAATGATGGACAGACTATGGACCATAAGAAGGTTTTTGTTTTTTGCTTGCCTAGCAGTTTCCAGGCATAACTGTTTTGGCACCACCTGCAATTAGGCGATTCTTTAACAAAATCAATTAATTCCTACTCAAACCAATCCAATGGGTGTTGTAGCCTTATCCCAGCCAATATTTAAGCATGAATGAATGCCACATGGTAATGTTTTGTGTGTCCAGAAACGCAGCCAAAATAGCAAAAAGGTTTATACCCCCACTGCTGGCAATATCTATTAACCTTTTCCAAGTGAAATACGACATTCAACTCATTTGGGCATGTTTTTCTTGAACCTAAATTTTGTTGTTGTTGTTCTTTTCGAGTTCTCTCTGCTCTAGTTTATGCTCTAAGATTTCTGGCTGCTTTTTGGAGTTGAGAAGGGGGTTTCGTTTCCCAGCGTTTATGGTTTGTTTAACATATTTTTCCCCAGAGTTCATTTGTCTCCCTGATGTTGCAAGCATTCAAATGAAGCCCATAGTTCAACATACCTTTGTGGTTAACCGCAGAGATAGAAAGTTAAGGACAGTGTTTTTAAGAAAAAAAGTTTGGAATATTGTTTTGGCAGGATTTCTTATTTATAAACAACATCATAGAAAAAGAGTTTTTTTCACTGAGTTCGAGGATGAGCTACATTGAGCCGGGAAGGAAACAGGACGAAAGAAAGAGCGGACGAAAAAACTAAAGCACGGAAAGAAGGACGGACGGATGGACGGACAGCAAAACGGAATGATGGTAGAAAAGTAGGATTGAAGGAGATCGAATGTAAGGACGAAAGGATGGACGGAAAGTCGGACAGACGGAAGGATGGACGGACGGAAGGACGGACTTAAGGACGGAAGGACGGACGGAAGGACGGACGGAAGGACGGACGGACGGAAGGACGGACGGAAGGACGGACGGACGGAAGGACGGACGGACGGAAGGACGGACGGACGGAAGGACGGACGGAAGGACGGAAGGACGGACGGAAGGACGGACGGAAGGACGGACGGAAGGACGGACGGAAGGACGGACGGAAGGACGGAAGGACGGACGGAAGGACGGACGGAAGGACGGACGGACGGACGGACGGAAGGACGGACGGAAGGACGGACGGAAGGACGGACGGAAGAACGGACGGAAGGACGGACGGAAGGACGGACGGAAGGACGGACGGAAGGACGAACGGAAGGACGGACGAAAGGACAGACGAAAGGACGGACGAAAGGACAGACGAAAGGACGGACGGAAGGACGGACGGAAGGACGGACGGAAGGACGGACGGAAGGACGGACGGAAGGACGGACGGAAGGACGGACGGAAGGACGGACGGAAGGACGGACGGAAGGACGGACGGAAGGACGGACGGAAGGACGGACGGAAGGACGGACGGAAGGACGGACGGAAGGACGGACGGAAGGACGGACGGAAGGACGGACGGAAGGACGGACGGAAGGACGGACGGAAGGACGGACGGAAGGACGGACGGAAGGACGGACGGAAGGACGGACGGAAGGACGGACGGAAGGACGGACGGAAGGACGGACGGAAGTACGGACGGAAGGACGGACGGAAGGACGGACGGAAGGACGGACGGAAGGACGGACGGAAGGACGGACGGAAGGACGGACGGAAGGACGGACGGAAGGACGGACGGAAGGACGGACGGAAGGACGGACGGAAGGACGGACGGAAGGACGGACGGAAGGACGGACGGAAGGACGGACGGAAGGACGGACGGAAGGACGGACGGAAGGACGGACGGAAGGACGGACGGAAGGACGGACGGAAGGACGGACGGAAGGACGGACGGAAGGACGGACGGAAGGACGGACGGAAGGACGGACGGAAGGACGGACGGAAGGACGGACGGAAGGACGGACGGAAGGACGGACGGAAGGACGGACGGAAGGACGGACGGAAGGACGGACGGAAGGACGGACGGAAGGACGGACGGAAGGACGGACGGAAGGACGGACGGAAGGACGGACGGAAGGACGGACGGAAGGACGGACGGAAGGACGGACGGAAGGACGGACGGAAGGACGGACGGAAGGACGGACGGAAGGACGGACGGAAGGACGGACGGAAGGACGGACGGAAGGACGGACGGAAGGACGGACGGAAGGACGGACGGAAGGACGGACGGACGGAAGGGCGGACGGAAGGACGGACGGAAGGACGGACGGAAGGACGGTCGAAAGGACGGACGGACGGAAGGAAGGACGGACAGAAAATCTGAAAGACGGGCAGAATAATGGAGGGAAGGGAGGATGGACGGTGGGACGGAAGAAGAACGGACGAAAGGCCTTAACGAAAGACGTACGGAAGGTAGGACACAAGGCACGGACGCAAGGAAGAAGGAAAGGACAGACGGAAGAAGAACAGGCGAAAGAACTGTCAGAATAACGGAAAGATGGGTGGAATAACCCAAGAATGGTAGGATGGGAGCAGAACGGACAATAGGTCTGCACGCAGGACGGTCGGTGAAAAGCGAGAAGGAAGGAAGAAGGAAGGGGATCGAACAGAAAAGTGGGAACACGGGTAGGAAAACGGGCGGAATGACGGAATGAAGATATTACGCAAAAACGGAAAGGAAGAGAAAGGACGGAAGGAAGGGCGGACCGAAGGAGAACGAACGAAAGGACGGACAGAAAAACGGAAAAACGGGTGGAATGACGGATGGAAGGTGAGTGGACGAAACGAAGAACGAGAGAGCAAAAGAAAGGACGGACGAAAGGTGTAAGGAGGGACGGGCAAACATTAGGACGGATGGATGGCATAACTGACGGAAGGAGAACGGACAAAAGGACGGACAGAAAAACGGAAAGACGGGCGGTATGCGAATGGAAGAAAGGACGGAAGGAGAACGTACAAAACGATGAACGGGAGGACGAAAGAAATTTTGGACGAAAGGAAAGCAGACGAAAGTAAGGACGGCAGGAAAAGCGAAAAGACGAAAGGTTGGAAAGTTGACGAAAAAAACTGAAAAACCGAAAGATGGCCTAAAGGAAGGACGGACGGAAGGAGAACTGACTTAAGGACGGACAGAAGATGGAAAGACGGATCAAATGCAAAAGGAAGAAAGGATGGAGGGAGAGCAAAAGGACGGACCGACGGATGGTGAATGGAAGGACGGGCAGACATAAGGACGTATGGAAAGAGTAACTGATGGAAGGAGGAAGGACGGACAGAAAAACGGTAAGACAGGCGGAAAGCTCAAGGAAGAAAGGACGGAAGGAGAACGTACAAAACGATGAACGGTAGGACGAAAGGAAAACAGACAAAAAGACGAACAGAAAAATGGAAAGACGGGTTGAATGCAAAAGGAAGAAAGTACTAAAAAATGGAAAAGAGAGCAAGAGGATGGATGGAAGAAAGGTGAAAAGAAGGACGGACGAAAGGTGTAAGGAAGGACGGGCAGACATAAGGACGGATGGATGGCATAACTGACGGGAGGAGAACGGACGAAAGGACAGACAGAAGAACGGAAAGACGGGTGGAATGCAAATTGAAGAAAGGACGGAAAGAGAACGTAGAAAACGATGAACGTTAGGACGAAAGAAATGTAGAACGAAAGGAAAACAGACGAAAGGACCGAAGAAAGGGCGAAAAAAAGGACGTCAGGAAAAACGAAAAGACGAAAGGGTAGAGAGCTGACGAAAGTACTGAAAAACGGAAAGATGGCCGAAAAGAAGGACGGACGGAAGAAGAACTAACTAGAGAAAAATGATGAAAGTAAGGATGGGTGAAAAAAGAACGGCAGGCTGGATAGTTAGAAGGAGGGATGGACAGTGAATAATCCCATGTTTATACTTTTATTACCCTACACCACAACTGTGGTACAGGGTTGTTGTTGTTGTCGCAGAATCTACACCGAGGCGTTAGCCCTTGCCGATGAAGGATTCCGACGGGTCAATCCGGTACGTACAACCGGCTGCCATGGGATTGAAGGGTATTATAGCATAGTGCGTATACACCCGTCTGGGTGTAACACCCAGACGGAAGAGAGCTAGACCCATTGATAAGTATGGCGATTGTCCCAGAATCACTTTCTGATTCGATTTAGTAATGTCCGTCTGCCTGTTCATCTGTCTGTCTGTTCATCTGTCTGTCCGTCTGTCTATCCATGTGTCTGTTCATCTGTCTGTCCATCTGTCTGTCTGCCTGTCTATCCATCTGTCTGTCCATCTGTCTGTCCGTCTGTCTGTCAGTCTGTCTGTTCTTCTGTCTATCCATCTGTCTGTCTATATGTCCGTCTGTCTGTCTCTCTGTCTATCCGTCTGCCTGTCTGTCCATTGAGAAACAGTAGCAAACTTCTTATATTTCAATGAGTCCTGTCCGATTCAAATTTAAGCTCAATGACGGTGATATTACCGGTAGTGCGCCGATCTAAAAGCATTTTGACTCCATTTTAAATTGTTAAAGTCAAAGAGTCATCTCTGCTCCACCAGCTATCAAATGCCATTGTTCGTCCTTTAACCTACTTTACTAGCTCATTCTCCATTTCCACTTTGAAAACCACAGTGGCTTATCGAAAACTATAAAAGTACACAAAAAGAGGGACACGCATAAATGCTTCCTTTTTTACAGGTTCTTCTATCATTTTTTTTTTCCGGTACACACTCTCATTCCTTTGAACGTAGTCTATTATGTTTTTGTTTACTGAACATAACATCGTAATATTGCTGCTCTGGTCGTTATCCTTTCACTTAGGATAAGGCATTTAAGGATGCCGCCGCCTTTGTTGGCGTGTCTCTGTGGATGAGTAAACGGGGAAACGTTAAGAATGAATAGCCCCGAATAGATGTTCATACAAGTGGAAATGACATCCGGCAAGGGAACTCGTCCGACAAACAAAACCCAACTATGAATGGAATATAAACATATTCCTTTATGCAAATCTCCATGGAGGGATAGAGAAACTAAGGCACAGCAGTTTCGGAGTTTAGTTGGGCTGCTGCTGTGTCAACACCAGATGCTAAAATCATTTTTATTATGAATCTTTTGGGTCATTTTTGAAAATTTAAAACACGCTTTTATGATAGATGTCCCCAAAAATGTATGCAGGGAAAAATTCAGCAACAGCTAGCTCTTGGGGCATTTTTGTTAAAAGAATTTATAATGGCTAATTCGAAAGTTTGTGCAAGAACAAAAGGTCTGCTATTTGGCCAAAAAAAAAAAAACTAGAAAATACGAAAACAAATAAGTTTTAAGCATTCTTATGTTTAGAATAGTTTTATACAACTAAGGCAACCACTTGTGCCGCCTATGCAAACACTCAAGCCAATAAAATGAAAAACTCTAAGGATCTACTAAAAAGGCTGAAAGTAGACACAAACAATCACTGAAGAACATTTAAGAGCTCTCGGCAAAAATTGGGTCACATATCAAGCCAGGGAAAAGAGCTTGGGATTATTGTATATTAGGGTGGGTTGGAAAATAATTAAAAATTTATATACTTAAAGGTCTTTTGTTTTGATTAGGGGGCGGAGTGCACTCCCAGAAACGTGGTCCCGAATGTGGATATGAAATTCCTGATATCAGATTCGTGGTCTACTCCTAAATGCCTTTTATTTGCGCCCCATATTTGCATAGTCGGCAAACATGTCCGGGGTTATTTTGGGGGATGGGGCGGCCATTCAGTGACTTTCTCTGAAAATATATATCAGCCTCGTATTTTACCCTAAAGTACCTCTTACTTGAGCCCCATATTTCAATGGCCAGCAAATACTTCCCATTTGGGTTGGCCCGTAGAAACGTTTTCTCTAATATTTATATCAGATTTGTGGGGTACATCCAAAGACCTTTGATTTGAGTCCCCTATCGCTATGCCTGTAAATTTGTGCTCTTTGGGAGGTGTTTTTTTTTTTGGGATTCCACATTTGGATGCCATATTTGTATTCCACACTCAAATACCTTCTATTTAAGCCCCATACGGCAATGGTCGGTAAATAAGTCCTGATTGGGGTGTTTTTAGGGAGGGGCGCTCCCACCCAAAACTTGTTCGCACATTTTGATATCAGATTCGTAATCTTCTCGTTAATACCTTTTAGTGGAGTCCCATATTGCCATGGTCGGTAAATATGTCCGATTTAGGGGTGTTTTGTGGTTTGGGGAGGTCCCCAAATACTTGGTCCCAAATTTGGGAATCAGATTCATATTTTACTCTTAAATACTTTTCAATTGAGTCCCATATTGTCGTGATTGGTCTATATGTATATTTGGTAGGTTTTGGGGGGGGCGTCCCCCCTAAGTACCCCATCCGGAATGTGGGTACCACATTTTTTGTTTTTAGGTTACCATAAGAGAGCACATAAAATTTCGCTTAAATCGCACCAGCCATCTCCGAGATCTGGAGACTCTGAAAATAGGGGAAAGGGGGAGGGGTGGGGCGTTCCCCCCTAGGTACCCCTTCCGGAATGTGGTTACCAAATTTTTTGTTTTTAGGTTACCATAAAAGAGCACATAAAATTTCGATTATGTCGCACCACCCATCTCCGAGATATGGAGATGCTGAAAATAAGGGTAAGGGGGAGGGTCCGTTCGCCTTCGGATATCAAAAAATGTTGAACCCTATATTTACCACGAGATCATTATGCACCATCTGTGAAAATTTTTGAGTTTTTGAGTCACTACGGAACAGACAAACAAACAAACAAACAAACACAAATTGATTTCTATACCCTCCACCATAGGATGGGGGTATACTAATTTCGTCATTCTGTTTGTGACTACTCGAAATATTCGTCTTAGACCCCATAAAGTACATATATTCTTGATCGTCATGGCATTTGATGTCGATTGAGCCGTCTGTCTGTCGAAAGCACGCTAACTTTAGAAGGAGTAAAACTAGCCGCTAGAAATTGTACACAACTACTTTTTATTGGTGTAGGTCAGTTGGGATTGTAAATGGGCTATATTGGCCCATATTGTTTTTGATATAGCTGCTATATAAACCGATCTTGGATCTTCACTTCTTGAGCCACTACAGGGGGCAATTTTCATTCGATTTGGCTGAAATTTTGCATGAGGTGTTTTTTCATGATTTTCAACAGCTGTGCTAAGTATGGTTGAAATCGGTGCATAACCTGATATAGCTATCATATAAACCGATCTGGGGTCTTGAGTTCTTGAGCCTTTAGAGGAGGCAAATCCTATCTGATCTCGCTTTGCACGACGTGTTTCGTCATGACTTCCAACAACTGTGCTAAGTATGGTTCAAATCGGTCCATAACCTGATATAGCTTTCATGTAAACCGATCTGGAATCTTGACTTCTCTATAGGGCGCAATTATTATCTGATTTGGGTGAAATTTTGTACAACAGTTTCTCCCATGACTTTCAGCATACGTCTCAAATATGGTCCGAATCGGTCTATAATCTAATACAGCTCCCCTGTAAAACGATTTCTCTATTTTACTTTTTGACCCCCTACAAGACGAAATCCTTATTCGATTTGGCGGAAATTTTACACAATGACTGCTACTGTGGTCTCCAACATTCATTCCATTATGGGCAGAATAGGACCTTAACTCGATCTAGTTCCAATAGCATAGCAATTCCTTTCTTGCATCCTTTCCTTTGTTTGCCTAAAACGAGACACCGGGAAAAGAAAGAATGCGATCCATGATGGAGCGTATATAAGATTCGCCTCTGCCGAACTTAGCACGCTTTTATTTGTTAATATGGAATTCGTACCCTACTATTGAATATCTTTCATTTGAGTCCCATATTGTACCTATTGGACAACTTTTATTTTTGGGTTGTACATTTTGATAAGGGGGCGGGTCCGCCCCCCTAGAGCTATCAAAAATTTTATAGCCTTTCCAAACCAACGTTCTTAATCTGTGAAGGTTTCGAAGGTATTGGTTCAGCCGTTTTTGAGTCCATACGGAACCAAGATATTTGCAAACAAACACGAATTGAATTTTATATAAGAAGAGAAAGATGAGTGTTTGCTAAATTCTTTGTCAGACCATGGTGGCGTATAAGTTCCATTAAGTATTGTGACAATACTCATACGCAACATGGTCATCTCAGTTACTGGCATGCTAATTCTCATTGCCTTTTATACCCACCACCGTAGGATAGGGGCTATATTCATTTAGTCATTCCGTTTGCAACACATCGAAATATCATTTTCCGACCCTACAAAGTACATATATTTCGGATCGTCGTAAAATTCTAGGACGATTTAACGAAGTCCGTGTGTTTGTCGGTCTAGAAGTCCGTCTGTTGTAATCACTCTACAGGCTTCAAAAGTTAATATATTGAGCTGAAATTTGGCACAGATACGTCTTTTTGACTCAACGCTGGTTAAGTTCTTGAACGGGCCAAATCGGACCATATTTGGATATAGCTGCCATATAGACCCATCTCCCAATAAAGGGTTTGAAGGCCATAAATGCTTTATTTTTTTAACCGATTTCACTGAAATTTGAAATAGTAAGTTGTTTTAGACCTCTCAACTCAGGACCCAAATATGATTCAGATCGGTCCATATTTAAATATAGCTGCCATATAGACCGATCTCCCGATGAAGGGTCTGAAGACCATAAAAACTTCATTTATTGCTCAATTTTCCTGAAATTTTAAACAGTGGGTTATTTCAAATCCCCTAACATCTGACCTAAGTGAGGTTCAGATTGGAGTATATTTAGATATAGCTGCCATATGGACCGATCTCCTGGTAAAGGGTTTGAAGCCCATAAAAACTTCATTTATTGCTCAATTTTCCTGAAATTTTAAGCAGTGGGTTATTACAAACCCCTTAATATCTGACCTAAGTGAGGTTCAGATCGGACTATATTTAGATATAGCTGCCATGTAGACCGATCTGCCGATAAAGGATCTGAAGGTCATAAAAGCTTAATTTATTATCCGATTTCGGTGAAATTTGAAAGAGTGAATAGTTTTAGGCCTCTTAACATAGGACCCAAATATGGTTCAAATCGGTCCATATTTAGATATAGCTGCCATATAAACCGATCTCCCGATAAAGGGTCTGAAGCCCATAAAAGCTTAATTACCCGATTTCGCTGAAATTTAAAATAGTAGGTTATTTTAAGCCTCCCAACATCCGATGAAAATATGGTTTAGATCGGACTATATTTAGATATAGCTGCCATATAGACCGATCTTCCGATAAAGGGTCTGAAGCCCTTAAAAGCTTCATTTATTGCCCAATTTCCCTGAAATTTGAAGCAGTGGGTTATTTCAAGCCTCCCGACATCTGACCTAAGTGAGGTTCAAATCGGCCTATATTAAGATATAGCTGCCATATAGACCGATCTGCCGATAAAGGGTCTGAAGCCTATAAAAGCTTTATTTATTGCCCGATTTCGCTGAAATTTGAAGCAGTGGGTTATTTCAAGACTCCCGACATCTGACCTAAGTGAGGTTCAAATCGGCCTATATTAAGATATAGCTGCCATATAGACCGTTCTGCCGATAAAGGGTCTGAAGCCCATAAAAGCTTTATTTACTGCCCGATTTCGCTGAAATTTAAAGCAGTGAGTAGGTTAAGACCACCCAACATACGACTTAAATATGGTTTAGATCGGACTATATTTAGATATAGCTGCCATATAGACCGATCTGCCGATAAGGGGACTGAAGCCCATAAAAGTTTTATTTTTTACCCGATTTCGCTGAAATTTTAAACAGTGAGTTTTTCTGAGCCTCACGATATCCGACCTTAATATGGTTCAGATCGGTTTATAATTGGATATATTTACAAAATTTAATAGTGACATATATATTAGACCACTCAATGTCCGTGCCGAATTTGAGTGCTTTAGTTATCCAATTTTCTCCTGATTGTGACGAAATGAGATTTACATATATACACTAGATGGTGGGTATCCAAAGTTCGACCCGGCCGTAATTAATACCTTTTTACTTGTGTTATACATAAGAAGATGTATGTTCGCTAAATTCTTTGTAAGACCATGGTGGCGTATGAGTTCCCTTAAGTATTGGAACAATACTCATACGCAACATGGGCATCTCAGTTAGTGGCATGCTATTTCTCATTGCTTTTTTAATGTGCCCGCACGCAATAGCCAAACACCATGGGCATAAAAATAAGGTTCAAATGTGTTCATATGCCCATCACTGTTTTAAGAATTTGCGTTTTTCTTCATATTGCCCCACTCTATTATACGTCAGCCATAAAGTGGATAAAATTTGATGGAATAAAATTCGATGGGTCAGTATTTTTAGGGGTTAATAAAACTTATATTTGCCTTCATAAAATAAAACACATTAGAATTGAGTTAATCCCCCAGATGGTCGTCTAAGATATTTCAGCTTTTTCTGAGCTAAGTGCAGAATACCAAATCAGGAAAGATAGAAACTCTAATATGGTTATGAATAAAACAGTAAGAAAAACATCACAAAGTATAATTTCCAAAATTTTATTGAACCCAAGAGATTTGTAAGAATTCATAATTTTTAATAAAACATGGCTACATTCTTATGAGCACTGGGAGTAATGTTATATGTTAAAAAAAAAGTTTATGATTTCCCTGATTTTTATTTCATTATATTAAGACCCTTAAAATTCTTAAACCTACGAAAAGAGAAGTTTATCATATATTTGTTTTCCCAGAATCTATGGCTATTTTTAATTTAAAATGTCTTAAAATTAGAATCATAAAAATGAAAGCATATGCATGCTTAATGAGTATATAAATTTCAAGGACTTTCCTCCACCATGGGAAGCAAATTCCCAGAATAATTTTCATTAATTTCATTTCTCATCAACAAGAAATTCATGTTGATTTTGTTCAGCTGCTTTTGGGTGTTGCGATGCAATTTTAATATTTCCTTTAATTTCGGCTCATGAATTTAAAATGTGGGTTGTTAGCAAGTCCTTGAATAGCGGCAGCTGGTGGCTGCAAGTTTTTGGGACTGTTGATTGATGCATGAATAATAAAATTTACAATTTAAAAATTCTTAGAACTTCATTGAAAGTAAAAATGCTCTTTCTGGAAATCACAGATTGCTTTCGAGTGAATGAAGTTAATGTTTATAACAGCTGTGAAAGGGGCCTTCATAAATCTTAACTTTTTGTAGACATAATCTGCATTTTGCAGCAGCAATTATTCATTGTCATAGATGCCAATTGTGAAGGATGAGACAAAACAATTGTTTGGCACAATGGAAGTAGAAAAAAGTTCACTAACTTTAGTCAAGATAAAAGGTTTTTCTTTACCTTTCGAAGGCTTTCGATTTGGTAAATCAAAAAGAGGCCAAATATTTACACAGCTTAAACAGTCGATTAAGATCACATTCGCAACTGATGTCTATGGGTCATAAGCAATTGAACTAAATACAGTTGCTAATTGATACAAGTAAAAGCGTGCTAAGTTCGCCCGGGCCGAATCTTATATACCCTCCACCATGGAGTGCATTTGTCGAGTTCTTTTCCCGGCATCTCTTCTTAGGCAAAAAAAGGATAAAAGAAAAGATTTGCTCTGCTTTTAGAGAGATATCAAGATATGGTCCGGCTCGGACCACAATTAAATTACATGTTGGGGACCTGTGTAAAATGTCAGCCAAATCGAAAAAGAATTGCGCCGTTTTGGGGGCTCAAGAAGTCAAATAGAGAGATCGATTTATATGGGAGCTGTATCAGGTTATAGACCGATTCAGACCATGTATGTTGATGGTCAGGTGGGGATACGTCGTACAAAATTTCAGGCAAATCGGTTAATAATTGCGACCTCAAGAGGCTCAAGATGTCCAGATCCCAGATCGGTTTATATGGCAGCTGTATCAGGTTATGGACCGATTTGAACCCTATTTGGCAAAGTTGTTAAAAATTATAATAAAATACGTCATGCAATTCATTCAATTTCATTCTAATCGGATAAAAATTACGCCCTCTAGGGGCTCAAGAAGTCAAGACCCCAGATCGGTTTATATGACAGCTATATCAGGTTATGGACCGATTTGAACCTTATTTGGTACAGTTGTTAAAAGTAACAATAAAATAAGTCGTGCAAAATTTCAGCCAAATTGGATAGGAATTGCGCCCTCTAGAAGCTCAAGAATTCATTGTCCAAGATGGGTTTATATGGCAGCTCATGCAAAATTACAGCCAAATCGGATAAGAATTGCTCCCTCTAGAGGCTCAAGAAATCAAGACCCAAGATCGGTTTATATGGCAGCTATATCAGGTTATGGACCGATTTGAACCTATTTAAGTACAGTTGTTGGAAGTCATAGCAAAACACGTCGTGCAAAATTTCATTCCAAACGGATAAGAATTGCGCCCTCTAGAGGCTGAAAAGTCAAGACCCAAGATCGATTTATATGGCAGCTATATCATGTTATAGATATTTAAAGTTGTTGGAAGTCCTAGCGAAACACGTCGTACTTTCATTCCAATCGGATAAGAATTGCGTTGCATTTATTGAGAGGAGAACCAAACGACAATTTATTTGAGTCTTTTACTGTCGCGATCTACTGTCCTGCGGAACAATAGGACGTGACCCAGATACTTGTATCCTTATACCAACATTAGATGCGAAATATACTGTCATAGACTTTCTTTTAATTGACATATTATCCCGATCGAACTACACGTTCTATTGAAGGGAATTTAGTGGGTTGGGGCTGATCGTAGTCAACTCCCAAAAAGTTTTCATTCGATACCCATTTGGTGAAGTTGGACATTTATGCCCGTTTTGGGGGTTTTTTGGGTTGGGGGGGGGGTCCCCGACTCTTAGGGTAACATTTTATTGCCAAGTTCGTTCTCTACTCTTAAATACCTTTCATTTGATACCCATATTGCCCAAGGGGGTGAAAGTGTGCTATTGGTGTGTTTTTTTGGGGGTGGGGGGCCCCCGACTCTTAGGGTAACATTTTATTGCCAAGTTCGTACTCTACTCTTAAATAACTTTCATTCGATTCCCATATAGCCCAAAAGGGTGAAAGTGTCCTGTTGGTGGGTTTTTTGGGGTGGGGGGGGGGGGGGCGGCCCGAAACTTAAGAGTGACATTTGTATACCAAATTCGTACTCTATTCTTAAATACCTTTCATTTAATACCCATAATGCCTAAAGGGGTGAAAGTGTCCTGTTGGTGTTTTTTTTTTTTTTGGGGGGGGGATCCCCCGAAACTTATCAGTGAAATTTATATACCAAATTCGTACTCTACTCTTAAATACCTTTCATTTGATACCCATATTGTCCCAATCGGTACACATGTCCGTTCGGGTGGGTTTTGGGATGGGGCGTCCCCCTAGATTGTTTGACCCCAATTTTTTACCAATTTCATGTTTTTGGGGTACCACAAGGTGTTATACAAATTTCGCTTAAATCGGTGCACCCATCTTCCAGATCTGGCGTTTTTGAAAATTGGGGTATGGGGGAGGGTCCGCTCCCCCCCCTTCGGATATCATAAAATGTAATACCCTTTTTTCACCAAGAGTTTAAAAATGCCTTTTCTAAGCCCAGAACCTTATGTAGGTAGATCGGTCTTTGTGGCGGCTTCGTCAAGTTTAAGCCTGCTAAAATTAAAAATAGAGTAAAGAGGTATGCTCTTGCAACAACTACACAACACTATACCTCCAACTTAGTAATCTTTAAATCTTTATACAGCTTCCGTTAATTCAAATTTTTGACACCTCTTTCTATGGACATACTTCTGTTGGTTGGTAGTAAAAGCAAATGACAAAATTTCATTTAAAAGACCATCATCTAAATGCATTCCCAAACAAGTCTCAAACATTAAACCATGCAAATAGAGCTCTGACTTACTACACAATAATGTGCCAAGGATACAATGAAAAAATTGGCAAAGAAATTTTTATGAATGACATCAGGCACTGTAAGAGATTCTGAAAAATCTGCAAGACATTGGCGTAGAGAAAAATAGGGATTAAATTTTTTGAAAGAAGTAAATTTCAATAACCATGACAAATTGGAAAAAATTATTATTATAATTTACAATGAATATCTAATTTTGATCCCGGCCGATACGGGATAACTATGAGCACCACACAGGCTGGAACTTGGAGCTCCGAATTGTGTGGCGGGAAGCTTAGCTGAAAGTTACCGGGCACGTCCACAGGTTACGGATGGTGGAAAGCTCCGTTTTTATGCGGAGTAGCTGCAAATGAGGCCGCGCGCAGCTAGCGATTTTCGAGAGGAGAGTCTCAGTGAGGAGTCAGTTGGCACTGGCTCCTAATTAAATACTGAGTGCCAATGATACTCAAGATGACAAGGCGAGTTTTGGGAGCCTTCAAATAACCAATGGCAAACATCATCATCTGTTCCCAGGTTAGGGTCGGCTGGAGGCGAGCATCGGATCTTGAAGCAAGCGGCTCGCCGCAACGAGGGATATGTGTGCAATCCCACAAAACCCATGGGGTTGGGGCGCTGGGCCAGTAACCCGCCCCCGGAAAACTATAAGACCTACTATGAGAAACAAGGGAATAGTAAAAACGGACCCCCCCCCCCCACCAACGTTGACGACCCACGCCAACGAAAAAAGGACCATGATTTGCGGATCTGCACCTGGAATGTCCGCACTCTTTATGGAGAAGGAGCAGTATACGCGCTGGCGAATGTATTAGAGAAGTACAAGGCAGATATTATCGCCTTACAGGAAGTGCGATGGACTGGGAATAGCGTCACTACAATACCAAACGGTGACTAACTGTACTACAGCTGCCATAACACGAGACATGAATTTGGCTGTGGATTTGTGGTTAGTCGGAGACTGAAACACCTTGTCTCCAGCTTTACTCCGGTGTATGAGAGGCTAGCCACAATCCCCATAGAAGCCACATTCTTCAACATCAGCCTTTATTGTGCCCATGCCCCGACGGAAGACAAGGACCGAACAGACGAAGGATATTCTCCCTAGAGGGAGAATATGACCTCTGCCCAGCCCATGATATTAAAATCGTTCTGGGAGATTTTAATGCGAAAATAGGGAAGAAAGACATTTTTGGTCCAACAGTACGAAACTTTAACCTCCACAAGATAACGTCCAGTAATTGGTTGAGGCTGATAGATTTCGCCGCGGCAAAAAACATGGTAGTTAGCAGCACCAGATTTCAACATAAAAATATTCACAAATCCACATGGCTGTCGAACGAACAACATACGAGGAACCAAATTGATCACATTGTTATAGATGGAAGGCATTCATCCAGCGAGTTGATGTACGATAGATCCGTAGAGCGAATATAGATTCGGATCATTACCTTGTTGCAACAAAGGTTCGCACCCGTTTGAACATGGCGAGGAAAGTTCGAACTGACACTGCACGGATGCTGGGTTTTGAAAAACTGCAAACACTGCAGATGGCAACGGCATACTTCACTCAACTGACCCAACTGCTTGATGAAAGCACTCCTTGTTCCGATGATATAATGGCGCAGTGGTTAACTATTGCCCACTCCATGGGAAATGCGACGAAATCTGTACTTGGGTACCGGAAGCCTCTGCCAAGGAACCCATGGTACGACCAAGAGTGTCGAGATGCTGCTGAAGCCAAGAATGCGGCATATAGAGCAACCCTGCAATCAGTAGGAACCCGCCAGATGAAGAAGGGGTATCAGGAGAAAAGGACAGAGGAGAAACGTCTATTCCGCTGAAAGAAAAAGGAAATGGAAAGACGTGAGTGCGAGCGAATTGAGATGTACAGGAGTCAGAATGAAGTCTGAAAATTCTATCAAAGAATGAAACATCAAACCAATGGCTTTGGCGCAGGCACATCCTCCTACAGAGACAAAGAAGGAAATCTGGCAACTGACACAGATAACATGGTGAGGAAAGAACATTTTACCCAACTGCTAGTGTCCGACGTTGGCGGCGCAGAACCAATCCCTGATGATGGTATAGAATGTATACCTCCTAGTCAGAATGAGGTCCAAGTAGCAGTTACCCGACTTAAGAACAACAAGGCAGCAGGAGCCGACGGGTCACCCACTGAACTATATGTTACCTGAGGCGCCACGCTGATAATAAATTTTTACCAACTGCTAGTGCCCGACAATGGCAGCGAAGAGGATACCACAGAACCAATCCCTGATAATGGTATGGAATGTTTACCTCCTAGTCGGAATAAGGTCCAAGTAGCAGTTACCCGACTAAAGAACAACAAGGCAGCAGGAGCCAACGGGTTAGCCACTGAACTATTTTAGACCGAAGGCGTCACGCTGAAAAGGCGCATGCGTCGGCTTGTCTGCCCAATTTGGCTAGAAGAACGCATACCCGATGATTGGAATCTAAGCGTAGTATGTCCCGTACACAAGAAAGGAGACAAGGCGGAATGTGCCATCTACAGAGGAATAAGTCTCCTCCCCATCGCATACAAGATACTCTCGAGCGTACTGTGTGAAAGATTAAAACCTAAAGTCAATGAAATAATTGGGCCCTATTAATGCGGCCTTAGACCTGATAAATCCATCCTAGACCAGATATTCACACTGCGTCAAATGCTGGAAAAGACCCGAGAAGGACAAATCAACACCTGCTTCCTCTTTTTTGACTACAAAGCCGCTTCCGATACTTCTATACGATCAAAGGAATTTCAAGCCATGTCTGACTCATGATGCATATCACGCATATCAGCATGACTCTTGCTGATATGCGTTCTTCAGTAAGAATAGGAAAGAATCTCTCCGAACCGTTTAATACCAATCGAGGTTTCAGACAAGGAGATAGCCTATCGTGTGATCTCTTTAATCTCCTGCTGGAGACGATTATACGAGATGCAGATGAGAAAAGATATGGCGCACTTATCACATGAGAACACGTGCTACTCGCCTATGCCGACGACATCGGCATCATAGGTCGCTTACCTGAAGTGGAAACTGCAGCCTTGAGAGAATCGTAAGACAGTCAGAGAAAATGGGTCTGGCAGTAAATGGAGATAAGACGAAATGGATGGTTTCAACTCCCAAAACGCCTTGAAACACCTATCAGATAAAGAAAATGGTGAAAGTTGGGAACCACAACTTGACTATCCGAGCCAATTTTGAGATAAAGCGAAGCATAATACTGCCAAACAGATGCAACTTTGGATTAAGCAAGCTGCTTAGAAACAAGACCAACTTTCGACATACGATGATTACACCATACAAGACACTGGTATTTCCCATGTTGTTATACGATTCTGAGGCATGGGTACTTGTGAAAGCAGATGAGGCAGTACTTGGAGTATTTGAGAGAAAGATTTTTCGTATTAAAGCACTAAAGTTTCGAGCAGCCAACTCACACCATTATTGGGCATATAAACTGATAATGCCTAAAGAAAGCTACTCAGATAAAAGGTATGGTTGCCCAAAAATTAATTGCGGATTTTTTAAAAGAAAGTAAATGCATTTTTAATAAAACTTAGAATGGACTTTAATCAAATATACTTTTTTTAGACTTTTTTTTCTAAAGCAAGCTAAAAGTAACAGCTGATAACTGACAGAAGAAAGAATGCAATTACAGAGTCACAAGCTGTGAAAAAATTTGTGAACGCCGACTATGTTAAAAATCTGCATTTACTTTTTGGGCAACCCAATATTTGCGAATAGAAAATATCATCCATAGATAGAGTCGAGTATCGAGATTCTGTTTTATTATGCCCTCCACCATAGAATGTTTCGTCACTCTGTTTGTAACTCATCGAAATATTCGTCTAAGACCGTCATGACATTTTAAGTCGAACTAACCATGTCCGTCCTTCTGTCCGTCTGTCCGTCCGTCTGTCTGTTGAAAGCACTCTAACTTTCGAAGGAGTAAAGCTAGCCGCTTGAAATTTTGCACAAAACACTTCTTATTAGTGTAGGTCGGTTGGGATTGTAAATGGGCCATATCGGTCCATGTTTTGATATTGCCATATAAATCGATCTTGGGTCTTGACTTCTTGAGCCACTAGAAGGCGCATTTATTATCCGATTTAGCTGAAATTTTGCACGACGTGATTTATTTTGACTTCCAACAAATATGCTAAGTATGGTTCAAATCGGTCCATAACCTGATATAGCTGTCATATAAACCGATCCGGGGTCTTGACTTCTTGAGCCACTAGAGGGCGCATTTGTTATCCAATTTAGCTGAAATTTAGCATGAAGTGTTTTGTTATGATATCCAACAACTGTGCCATGGAAGGTTCAAATCGGTCCATAAACTGATATAGCTGTCATATAAACCGATCTGGGGTCTTGATTTCTGGATCCATTAGAGGGCGCATTTGTTATCCAATTTTGCTGAAATTTTGCATGAGGTGTTTTGTTTTGACTTCCAACAAATATGTCAAGTATGGTTCAAATCGGTCCATAACCTGATATAGCTGTCATATAAACCGATCCGGGGTCTTGACTTCTTGAGCCACTAGAGGGCGTAGTAATTTTCCAATTTAGCTGAAATTTTGCATGAGGTGTTTTGTTATGATTTTCAACAACTGTGCTAAGTATTGTTCAAATCGGTTTATAACCTGATATAGCTGCCTTATAAACCGATCCGTGGTCTTGACTTCTTGAGCCATTAGAGGGCGCATTTGTTATCCAAATTAGCTGAAAATTTTCATGAGGTGTTTTGGTATCACTTCCAACAACTGTGTTGAGAATGGTTCAAATCGGTCAATAACCTGATATAGCTGCCATATAAACCGATATGGGATCTTGACTTCTTGAGCCACTAGAGGGCGTATTTATTTTCCAATTTTGCTGAATTTTTCCATGAGGTGTTTTGTTATGATTTCCAACAATTGTGCTGAGTATGGTTCAAATCGGTCTATAACCTGATATAGCTGCCTTATAAACCGATCCGGGGTCTTGACTTCTTGAGACACTTAAGTGCACATTTATTATCCGATTTGGCTGAAATTCTGTACAACGCCTTCTCCCATGACCTTTAACCTACTTGTCGAATATGGTCTGACTCGGTTTGGAGCCCAATACAGCTCTCCTTTAAACCGATCTCCCTATTTTACTTCTTCGGCCCCTAAGGGGCGTAATTCTTACTAGATTTGGCTGAAATATAAGATTAGAAACTTCCCATTACACAATAACACATGCATTGGGAAAAGTACAGCTAATAGACAGGGTTGTCGAACGTGTTTAATGTGGTATTTATATCATAGAGGCGTTTTCGCAACAAACTGGGTACACATACTACATACCAAAGTACGGCCATTGAACCATTGAAGCCTCCAAACCCTAATATGGCTGATGAGTAAGTGTAACCAAATTACGAAACGCGTCCCATAGGGGTTGGTATGTGTTGCGATCTTTGGCTTTTCTTTTCCACTTGCAAGGAAAATCTCTGATCATTGAGCTCGTCTCGAAAGGGAAACAAACAAAAATTAAAACGCTTTTATATGTTTTTTATATGCATCAACCCTTTTAGAATATCCCCCTCCCCAAAACGAGAACTCATTCATACGCCCTTGCTCTTGAGTGTTGTGTAAGAAAAAAGCAAAATATGATAACCAGTACATCTCAAAGGAAGAACAAACTTAGTGGAGCTTATGCAATTTATGCTTTAATCGGAAATGAAACTGAGTTTCATATACCATGAATGTTGCTGGACAGGGTCATGAAATCAGTAAAAAAAATCCCTAAGAGAAAAGGGAAAAAAAAAGAAAAAATCAGCTATGCACATTCACTAACAGGTAGACCCTACCGGGACTGGCTATCGAAACTAAGGAACATGTAACCCACTACCCCTCATGGGAATAGAAGCTACTGTATTTTCTGTGGGAAATACGGGGGAAATGCTACTCCCAATATTGTCACACAATGGTGGGAAAGTGATGTACGCTGTCCATCCATCCATACTGTGATGGCATTAAAATAAGCGGAATTGTTTTTGCACAACAACAACAATCCCAAATCATTGGCAATTCTCCCCATTTGGAATGTTTGCCAAAAAAAAGTTGCTCATGACATAAGTTGGTCCCTATGTCACTCACTACCTACCACCTGTAAATGTTATGGCGTACTTATTTTAATGACCACGCTAGCCATTTCATTCAGTTTTCGCAATCAGTTAAAATTCACATGGAAAATGCCATTTTAATGAAATGACAAAATCAACGAACATTTTAAGCTGTGACAGTGCTGTGCTTTGCTACCACCCACTCTTTGTATGTTAATAAAGAAATGATGTTCATCAATCATTGGAAAATAATGATGTTTTAATATCTCTTATTTTTTTCAATGTGATTGGTCCAACGAAGGCGATACGATTGAGTGACATCTGTAATAGGTACTGGATGGTGGTCAAAACGAATTGCTGTGCAAATTAATTGCAATGGAAAATGATGAAATTTTATGACAGCAAGAAATAAGACATTGCAGAGATAAATCAAGAAGAAAAGAAACAAGTAAAAACTTGTTAAATTTGGCCGTGCCCAACTTTGGATACCTACACCATGGATAAAAGAAGTAAAAAGGCGTTAAGTTCCTCAGGGCCGAACTTTGGATACCCACCACCTCGAGTATATATGTAAACCAACTTTCATCAAAATCCGGTGAAAATTGCATACCTTATGTCCCATAGCAGTTGTATCGAAATGTGTTCAGATTTGGACCAAATAGTATCAAGTACAGTAGCTATATCTTCAATTAAACCCATCTGAACCATATACGACACGGATGTCGAAGAGCCTAACACAAAGCACTGTCCCAAATTTCGCCGAAATCGGACAATAAATGCGCCTTTTATGGGCTAAAAACCTTAAATCGAGAGATCAGTCTATATGGCAGCTATATTCAAATCTGGACCGAACTAGGCCAAACTGAAGAGGAATGTCGAAGGGCCTAACACAACTCAATGTCCTAAATTTCGGCGAAATCGGACAATAAATGCGCCTTTTATGGGCCCAAAACCTTAAATTGAGAGATCGGTCTATATGGCAGCTATATTCAAATCTGAACCGATCTGAGTCAAATTGCAAATCTGAAACGATTTATGCCAAATTGTAGAAGTATGTCAGGAGGCTTAACTTAACCCACTGTCCCAAATCTTGCCGACATAGGACGATAAATGCGCCTTTTATGGGCCCATAACCTTAAATCGAGAAATCGGTCTACATGGCAGCTATATTCAAATCTGTACCGATTTAGACCAAATTGAAGGAGTATGTCAAGAGGCCTAACCTTACCTACAGTCCCAAATTTCGCCGATATCGGACAATAAATGCGCTTTTTCTGGGCCCAAAACCATTAATCGGGAGATCGGTCTATATGGAAGCTATATTCAAATATGTACAGACCTGAGCCACATTAAAGAAGACAGTCGAAGGACCCAACACAACTCACTGTCGCAAATTTCGGCGAAATCGGACCATAAATGCGCCTTTTATGGACCCAAAACCTTAAATCGAGAGATCGGTCTATATGGCAGCTATATCCAAATCTGTACCGATCTGAGCCACATTAAAGAAGACCGTCGAAGGTCCCAACACTACTCACTGTCCCAAATTTCGGCGAAATCGGACAATAAATGCACTTTTTATGGGCTCGAAACCTTAAATCGAGAGATCGGTCTATATGGCAGCTATAACCAAATCTGTACCGATCTGAGCCACATTAAAGAAGACTGTCGAAGGTCCCAACACTACTCACTGTCCCAATTTTCGGCGAAATCGGACAACAAATGCGCTTTTTATGGTCCAAAACCTAAAACCGAGAGATCGGTCTATATGGCAGCTATATCCAAATCTGGACCGATTTGTGCCATATTGCAGAAGTATGTCAAGGGGCTTACCTTAACTTACTGTCCCAAATTTCGCCGACATTGGACAGTAAATGCGCCTTTCAATGGACTAAAACCCTAAATCGTATATAGGTATATATGGCAGCTACATATCTGATCTGATCAGGACCAATTTGAAGAAAGATTTCGAAGAGCCTAACACAACTCACTGTCCTAAATTTCGGCGAAATCGGACTATAAATGCGCTTTTTATGGGTCCGAAACCTTAAATCGAGAGAGCTATATTAAAATTTGGACCGATCTGTGCCAAATTGAAGAAGTATGTCAAGGGGCTTAACGTAACCCACTGTACCAAATTTTGCCGACATCGGACAATAAATGCGCCTTTATGGCCCCAAAACCTTAAATCGAGAGATCGGTCTATATGCGGGGCATATGGGGGCTATATCGAGATATGGCCCGGGCTATAGCCCATCTGCTTATGGACAAAAGAAAATCTTTGCGAAGTTTCAGCTCAATATCTCTATTTTTATACCCTACACCACCACTGTGGTACAGGGTATTATAAGTTTGGGCATTTGCTTGCAACGCTAAGAAGGAGAAGAGCTAGACCCAGTGTTAAGTATACCGATCGGCTTAGAATTACATCCTGATTCAATTTATTTTTTTTCTACAAAATTTAGCACCAAGTCCTTTTATTGACGTCTCCATATGTGTGCAAAATTTTGTCAAAATCGGTTCAGATTTACATATAGCTCCCATATATATCTTTCATCCGATATGACATTTTAAGACTGTAGAAGCCACAATTTTCGTCCGATCTTTACCAAATTTGGCACGAAATGTTTTATTTGACGTCAACATATGTGTGCAAAATTTTGTCAAAATCGGTTCAGATTTACTTATAGCTGCCCTATATATCTTTCATCCGATATGACCTTTTAAGGCTGTAGAAGCCACAATTTTCAATCGTCCAATCTTTACCAAATTTGGCACGAGATGTTTTATTTGGCGTCTACATAAGTGTGTCAAAATCGGTTCAGATTTGGATATAGCTCCCATATATATCTTTCATCCGATATGGAATTTTGAGGCTATAGCAGCCACAATTTTGGTCCGATCTTTACAAAAGCTGGCACGATTTGTTTCATTTGACGTCTAGATATGTGCGTACAATTTCGTCAAAATCGGTTCAAATTTACTTATAGCTCCCATATATATCTTTCATCCGATATGGCCTTTTAAGGCTGTAGAAGCCACAATTTTGGTCCGATCTTTACAAAATTCAGCTCGAGGTGTTTAATTTTATGTCCTAATATGTGTGCAAAATTTCATGAAAATCTGTTCAGATTTAGATATAGCTCCCATATATATTTTTCATCCGATATGGCCTTTTAAGGCTGTAGAAGCCACAATTTTGCTCCGATCTTTACAAAATTCAGCTCGAGGTGTTTAATTTTATGTCCTAATATGTGTGCAAAATTTCATGAAAATCTGTTCAGATTTAGATATAGCTCCCATATATATTTTTCATCCGATATGGCCTTTTAAGGCTGTAGTAGCCACAATATTAGTCCAATCTCTACCAAATTTGGCGAGAAATGTTGTATTTGGTGTCTACATATGTGTGCAAAATTTTGTCAAAATCGGTTCAGATTTACATATAGCTCCCATATATATCTTTCATCTGATATGGAATTTTGAGGCGGTAGCAGCCACAATTTTCGTCCAATCTTTACCAAATTTGGCAAAAAATGTTTTATTTGGCGTCTACATAAGTGTACAAAATTTCATAAAAATCGGTTCAGATTTACATATAACTCCCATATATATTTTTCATCCGATATGGCCTTTTAAGGCTGTAGTAGCCACAATTTTGGTCCAATCTTTACCAAATTTGGCAGAAAATATTTTATTTGGCGTCTACATAAGTGTGCAAAATTTTGTCAAAATCGGTTCAGATTTGGATATAGCTCCCATATATATCTTTCATCCGATATGGCCTTTTAAGGCTGTAGCAGCCACATTTTTAGTCCAATCTTTACCAAATTTGGCACGAAATGTTTTGTTTGACGTCAACATATGTGTGCAAAATTTTGTCAAAATCGGTTCAGATTTACTTATAGCTGCCCTATATATCTTTCATCCGATATGGCCTTTTAAGGCGGTAGCAGCCACAATTTTGGTCCAATCTTTACCAAATTTGGCACGATTTGTTTTATTTGGCGTCTACATAAGTGTGCAAAATTTTGTCAAAATCGGTTCAGATTTACATATAGCTCCCATATATATCTTTTATCCGATATGGCCTTTTAAGGTGGTAGCAGCCACAATTTTGGTCCAATCTTTACCAAATTTGGAACGAAATGTTTTATTTGGCGTCTACATATGTGTACAAAATTTCAAAAAAATCGGTTCAAATTTAGATATAGCTCCCATATATATCTTTCATCCGATATGGCCTTTTAAGGCGGTAGTAGCCACAATTTTGGCTGTAGCTCGATCACAAGAATACGTGAATTGACAGACAGACGGACAGCTCTTCTCCTTCTGAGCTAGACCTGTACCACAGTGGCGGTGTAGTGGTGTGCAGGTCTTCCGGTAGACAGTTCGACGTGATGACAAAGTTAGTAGTCCTCCCATCCTCTGGTGGAGGGTAAACAGATCCTATTGAGTTTAAATGGCTTTTTTCAAACAATCAAAGAAATGTAGCCACATGAAATTTAAAAGTATTTCCAGACTGCAGATAATGTTGTTACATCTCTCTCCTTCTCACATCAATTTCTTACCCCTCTTCTGAAGGGTACCCTTTTTCATATTACTTCCCACATTTTTCATATTACTCCTCATCAGACGCCCTGCCGTTTATAAAGTGACTAAAACAAAAAGCCCACATTGCCCAGCAGGCAAGAAAGCATCCTTTCAGCGTTATAGTCATTGTCAGGATTTAATGAAATTTTGTAGCTTCATTCGTTTACACTACTGACAGTGCAAGGCATAGCCAGAAATCCTTGGCAAGGCAAGCAAGATGTCTTTGAAAATGTTTCCCAAATGTCCTTTTCTAGGTTTCATCTATCGGAGGGGCAGCAGCAGAAGTTGCTGGAGGAGCAAACACCATGCATTGAATCAATTTTAAAGAAAAAATTCACCAAACACAATATATACAACTCTGGCTGCTGATGTTGCTGTATAACCCGAAACCACTGAAAAGTTGGTTCATTCCTCTTTTTTTCCTCCACCTCGGTTCCATCTGTTTGATATGACTTTGTTGCAGTTGACAACAAATTATGGACAAATATGACAACAATGAAAGCAAGTGTCTCTTATTCTACGAAAATTTTCGTTTACAAGACACGTGTTTGGCCAGACTAAATTCCACAGTTTCCGTAAGAATGAAGTGAAGTATCAAAAGCAATGGGTTTTCTTTTTTTTTCTTGCACTCCTACTAACATCAGTGCATTCTCAAGAAAATAAGCCACTGCCAAGTGGGCAGGCACACAATTGGAAATCAATAACAAGAGCAACAATGGCATATAACCTCATCAGACAATTGTTTACCAAAAATGAAATTTTGTTAAGGCAAAACCGTTGTCGAGCATGATTGCTCCGTTGTAACCGTTGCACAGTGGTACAAACGGTGAAAAAACTGTCAACGATGAGTACAAAACGTTCTAGACATTCGCAGAGAAGGACATCCGATTTCAGATGAGATACAGGTTGTCAAAGTTGACCACTAGAGGAAAGACTAGGTTTAAAGAAAACTCACCAGAGAAAGGTGGGAACATATTATACCCACCACAGTAGGATAGGGGGTATATTCATTTTGTCATTCCATTTGCAACACATCGAAATATCCATTTCCTACCCTATAAAGTGTATATATTCTTGATCAGCGTAAAAATCTAAGACGATCTAGGGTTGCCCAAAAAGTAATTGCGGATTTTTTAAAAGAAAGTTAATGCATTTTTAATAAAACTTAGAATGAACTTGAATCAAATATACTTTTTTTACACTTTTTTTCTAAAGCAAGCTAAAAGTAACAGCTGATAACTGATAGAAGAAAGAATGCAATTACAGAGTCACAAGCTGTGAAAAAATTTGTCAACGCCGACTATATGAAAAATCCGCAATTACTTTTTGGGCAACCCAAATAGATATGTCCGTCTGTTTGTTGAAATCACGCTACAGTCTTCAAAAATAGAGATATTGAGCTGAAACTTTGTACAGATTCTTTTTTTGTCCATAAGCAGGTTAAGTTCGAAGATGGGCTAAATCGGACTATATCTTGATATAGGCCCCATATAGACCGATCCGCCGATTTAGGGTCTTAGGCCCCTAAAAAGCCACATTTATTATACGAGTTTGCTGAAATTTGGGACAGTGAGTTGTGTTAGGCCCTTCGACATTCTTCGTCAATTTGGCCCAGATCGGTTCAGATTAGGATACAGCTGTCATATAGACCGCTTTCTCAATTTAAGGTTTTGGGCCCATAAAAGGCGCATTTATTGTCCGATGTCGCCAAAATTTCGGACTGTGAGTTATGTAATGCTCCTAGACATTCTTCGTCAATTTGGCACAGATCGGTTCAGATTTAGATATAGCTGCCATATAGACCGATCTCTCGGTTTTAGGTTTTGGGACCACAAAAGGCTCATTTATTATCCGATGTCGCCGAAATTTTGGGCAGTGAGTTTAGTTAGGCTCTTCGACGTCCTTCAGCAATATGGCACAGATCGGTCCAGATTTGGATATAGCTGCCATATAGACCGATCTATCGGTTTTAGGTTTTGCGCCCATAAGTGGTGCATTTATTATCCGATGTCGCTGAAATTTGAGACAGTGAGTTTAGTTAGGCTCTTCGACGTCCTTCTGCAATATAGCACAGATCGGTCCAGATTTGGATATAGCTGCCATATAGACCGATCTCTCGGTTTTAGGTTTTGGGACCACAAAAGGCTCATTTATTATCCGATGTCGCTGAAATTTGAGACAGTGAGTTTAGTTAGGCTCTTCGACGTCCTTCTGCAATATGGCAGAGATCGGTCCAAATTTGGATATAGCTGCCATATGGACCGATCTCTCGGTTTTAGGTTTAGGGCATATAAAAGTCTCAATTATAGTCCGATGTCGCCGAAATTGGACCCAGTGAGTTGTGTTATGCTCTTCGACATTCTTCTGCAATTTGGCCCAGATCGGTCCAGATTTGGATATAGCTGCCACATAGACCGATCCTCCGATTTTGGGTCTTAGGCCCATAAGTGGTGCATTTATTATCCGATTTTGATGAAATTTGGGACAGTGAGTTGTGTTAGGCCCTTCGACATTCTTCGTCAATTTGGCCCAGATCGGTCCAGATTTGGATACAGCTGTCATATAGACCGCTTTCTCAATTTAAGGTTTTGGGCCTATAAAAGGCGCATTTATTGTCCGATGTCGCCAAAATTTCGGACTGTGAGTTATGTAATGCTCCTAGACATTCTTCATCAATTTGGCACAGATCGGTTCAGATTTAGATATAGCTGCCATATAGACCGATCTCTCGGTTTTAGGTTTTGGGACCACAAAAGGCTCATTTATTATCCGATGTCGCCGAAATTTTGGGCAGTGAGTTTAGTTAGGCTCTTCGACGTCCTTCTGCAATATGGCACAGATCGGTCCAGATTTGGATATAGCTGCCATATAGACCGATCTCTCGGTTTTAGGTTTTGCGCCCATAAGTGGTGCATTTATTATACGATGTCGCTGAAATTTGAGACAGTGAGTTAAGTCAGGCTCTTCGACGTCCTTCTGCAATATGGCACAGATCGGTTCAGATTTAGATATAGCTGCCATATAGACCGATCTCTCGGTTTTAGGTTTTGGGACCAAAAAGGGCTCATTTATTATCCGATGTCGCTGAAATTTGAGACAGTGAGTTAAGTTAGGCTCTTTGACGTCCTTCTGCAATATGGCACAGATCGGTCCAAATTTGGATATAGCTGCCACATAGACCGATCCTCCGATTTTGGGTCTTAGGCCATAAGTGGTGCATTTATTATCCGATTTTGATGAAATTTGGGACAATGAGTTGTGTTAGGCCCTTCGATATCCCTCGTCAATTTGGCTCAGATCGGTTCTGATTTGGATATAGCTGCCATATAGGCCGATTCGCCGATTTAGGGTCTAAGGCCCATAAAAGCCACATTTATTGTCCGATTTCGCCGAAATTTGGGACAGTGAGTTGTGTTAGGCCACTCAACATCCTTCCTTAATTCGGTCCATATCGGTCCAGATTTGGATATCGTTGCCATAGAGACCGATCCTCCGATTTAAGGTTTTGGGCCCATAAAAGGCTCATTTATAATCAGATTTTGCTTAAATTTGGGACAGTGCGTGGTGTTAGGCCTTTCGACATCCTTCGTGCTTTGTGATAGGCTCTTCGACATTTTTCTGCAACTTGGCCCAAATAGGTCCAGATTTGGATATAGTTGCAATGTAGGCCGATATCTTGATTTAAAGTCTTGGCCCCATAAAAGGCTCATTTATAATCCGATTTCACTGAAATTTGACACAGTGACTTATGTTAGGTTTTTCGACATCCGTGTCGTATATGGTTCAGGTCGGTTTATTTTTAGATGTAGCTACTGTACTTATTAGTATTTAGTTCACATGGGAACATATTTCGATATAACTGCTATGGGACATAAGGTATGCAATTTTCACCGGATTTTGATGAAAGGTGGTTTACATATATACCCGAGGTGGTGGGTATCCAAAGTTCGGCCCGGCCAAACTTAACGCCTTTTTACTAGTTTCGATATTAAAATGGATAAAGCGGGGTTTTTGGAGGCCATAACTCTGAACGCCTGGGTTCGAATCCTGGCGAGACCATTAGAAAATCTTTCAGCGGAGGTTTTCCCCTCCTAATGCTGGCAACGTTTGTGAGGTACTATGCCATGTAAATTTTCTCTCCAAAGAGGTGTTGCACTGCGGCACGCAGTTCGTAATCGGCTATAAAATGGCGGCCCCTTATCATTGAGCCTAAACTTGAATCTGACTGCACTCATTGATATGTGAGTAGTTTGCGCCTGTTCCATATGCGTTGTGGCCCACATCCCATACGCTGTACTCTTATTGTCCTCAAAATAATTCAATATATCCAAACAACTCATATTCCCACCCACTTTCGGAAGAAATATGCAATTTGTTTGTGATTATTTGAACTGATAGAAATGGACAATGAAATATTTTTGTTCAATTGATTGACAAATTGTAACAATACAAAATGTTCAATTGAAACTATTCCAAATGTAAGAGAACGTAACAAATGATTCCACAAATGGCACAAGAAGGCCAAAGCCAAGGAATGAAAAAAGAAACTTTATTGAATTTCGGTTTAAAATTGAAAACGAAAACTGAAAACCAGATTATGCCAAGGCAACAAGAGGAGAACAATTGAAATTCCAGGCAAAGGACGATACAATAATACATAGCAAAATCAGATTTCAAACCTTATTCAAGGCAATTAAAGTTTTCAATAATAAAATGGAATTTGTTTTCCTATTCAGCTGCTACAGAACTTAATGAATGCAAAACAAGTTAAAGCAAATATTTCTCTATGTTTGTCATTGTACAGAACAAAGAAAGCCGAAGCAAAAATTAAAAAAAAAAATGTTTTCCAAGAATTTCTAATTTTAAAATCCAATAGAATTTTAGTGGCAGAAAATAACCGGAAAGGTCAGAGAAGATACAAATTACCTAACCTTAGCCATCACAGTCAAGGATGATATTAATAGACTATCCCAGAAGTTGAAACAAGCTTCTGGGAATTCGGAAGAGTGATGGGTGAAAATCCTTCAAAGGTTTTAAAAGCGTAAAAGTTCTTAGAAATGTGATAAGTGTACGAGAAAAATTTTCAAATATCTAAAAAGAAAGAAATTTAAAAATTCTGTTAACAAGAAAGAAATTTAAAACATTCTATTTACATTTAATATTCATCCAAGATGGGCAGCGCACGTAAAAGGAACAACAAAGAGCGTGCTAAATTTGGCCGGGCCGAATCTTATATACCCTGCACCATGGATCGCATTTGTCGGGTTCTATGCGCGGTATCTCTTTTAGGCAAACAAAGAATATTGATTAAGAACTGTTATGCTATTGGAGCTATATCCAGTTATAGTCCAATTCGGACCATAAATGAATGCTGAACATTGTAGAAGTCATTGTGTAATATTTCAGTTCATTCGGATAAGAATTGCGACTTGTAGGGCTCAAGAAGCAAAATCGAGAGATCGATTTATATGGGAGCTGTATCAAGCTATTGATCGATTCAGACCATATTAGACACGTGTGTTGAAGGTCATAAGAGAAGCCGTTGTAAAAAATTTCATTCAAATTGGATGAAAATCGCGCCCTCTGGAGGCTCAAGAAGTCAAGACCCAAGATGGGTTTGTATGGCAGCTATATCAAAACATAGACCAATTTGAACCACACTTAACACAGTTGTTGAAAGTCATATCAAAACACCACGTGCAAAATTTCAGTCAAATCGGATGAAAATTGCGCCCTCTAGAGGCTCAAGAAGTCAAGATCCCAGATCGGTTTATATGGCAGCTATACCAAAACATAGACCGATTTGAACCATACTTAACACAGTTTTTGGAAGTGGTACCAGAACACCACGGGCAAAATTTCAGTCAAATCGAACGAAAATTGCGCCCTCTTGAGACTCAAGAAGTCAAGACCCAGGATCGGTTTATATGGCAGCTATACCAGATTATGAATCGATTTCAATTATACCTAGCACAGTTGTTGAAAATGATACCAAAACACCACGTGCAGTTGTTGAAAGTCATATCAAAACACCACGTGCAAAATTTCAGTCAAATCGGAAGAGAATTGCGCCCTCTATAGACTCAAGAAGTCAAGATCCCAGATCGGTTTATATGGTAGCTATACCAAAACATAGACCGATTTGAACCATACTTAACACAGTTTTTAGAAGTGGTACCAGAACACCACGGGCAAAATTTCAGTAAAATCGAACAAAAATTGCGCCCTCTTGAGGCTCAAGAAATCAAGACCCAGGATCGGTTTATATGGCAGCTATATCAAGACACAGACCGATCATATTTAACACAGTTGTTTGAAGTGGTACCAAAACACCACGTGCAAAATTTCAGTCAAATCGAACGAAAATTGCGCCCTCTAGTGCCTCAAGAAGTCAAGACCCCAGATCGGTTTATATGGCAGCTATATCAGGTTATGGACCGATTTGAACCATAATTGGCACAGTTGTTGGAAGTCATAACGGAACACTATGTGCAAAATTTCAGCCAAATCGGACAAAAATTTCGGCTTCAATAAAATCGCTAGATCGGTTTATATGTGAGCTATATCAGGTTATAGACCGATTAGAACCATACTTGGCACAGTTGTTGGAAGCCGTTACAGAACACTACATGCAAAAATTCAGCTAAATTGGCCAAATATTGCGGCTTTCGGGGGCTCAAGAAGTCAAATCTGGTGATGGGTTTATATGTGAGCTATATCAGATTATAGACCGATTTAAACCGTACTTAACACAGTTGTTGGAAATCATAACAGAATCCCATAAGCAAAATTTCATCCAAATCGGGCAAAAATTGCGACTTTCTGGGTCTCAAGAAGTCAAATCGGGAAATCGGTTTATATGGGAGCTATATCCAAATCTGAACCTATAGAGCCCATTTGCAATCCTCTACGACCTACATCAATCTTAAGTATCTGTGCAAAATTTCAAGCGGTTAGCTTTACGCCTTTGACCGTTATCGTGATTTGCACAAATAGACGGACGGACATGGATTGATCGACTCAGGATGTCGAGATGATATAGTATACATATTCTTTATGGGCTCCTAGATCAATATTTTGAGGTGTTACAGACGGAATGGCTAGATTAGTATACCCCCACCCTATGGTGGTGGGTATTAAAAACTAAAAACCTAACCTAACTAACCGAAGTACACTTTTCTTAGGGCGGTTTTTGTACACTTTTTATACCCACCACCGACAGATGGGGGTATATTCATATTGTCATTCCGTTTGCAACACATGGAAACATCCATTTCCGATCCCTTAAAGTATATATATTTTTGATCAGCGTAAAAATCTAAGACGATCTAGCCATGTCCGTCCGTCGGTCACGTTACAGTCCCAAAAAATAGAGATATTGAGCTTAAACTTTGCACAGATTCTTTTTTTGTCCATAGGCAAGTTAAGTTCGTAGATGGGCTATATCGGACTATATCTTGATATAGCCCCCATATAGACTGATCCGCCGATTTATTATCCGATTATCCGGCCACATTTATTATCCGATTTTGCGGAAATTTTGGACAATGCGTTGGCTTAGGCTCTTCGACATCCTTCGTGAATATGGCTCAGATCGATCCAGATTTGGATATAGCTGCCATGTAGACCGATCCTTCGATTTAGATTCTTAGGCCCATAAAGGCCCCATTTATTATCCCTTTTTGCTGAAATTTTGGACAATGAGTTGTCTTAGGCCCTTCGACATGCTTCGTGAATATGGCACAGATCGGTTCAGATTTGGATATAGCTGCCATATAGACCGATCGTCCGATTTCGGGTCATAGGCCCATAAAAGCTACGTTTATTATCCGATTTTGCTGAAATTTGGCACAATGCGTTGTCTAAGGCCCTCCGACGTCCCTCCATCAATTTGGCTCAGATCGGTCCAGATTTGGATATAGCTGCCATATAGACCGATCCTTCAATTTAGGGTCTTTGGCCCATAAAAGCCACATTTATTATCCGATTTTGCTGAAATTTCGGACAATGAGTTAAGTTAAGCCCCTTGATATGCCTATGCATTATCGTACAGATCGGTCCAGATTTGGATGTTGGTGCCATATAGACCGATCTCTCGGTTTTAGGTTTTGGGCCAATAAAAAGCGCTTTTATTACCCGATGTTGCCGAAATTTGGGACAAAGAGTTAAGTTAAGCCCCTCCACATATATCTGCTATGGGACGTAAGGTATGAGTTTTTGCACCGGGAAAGGGTAGTTTTGACAACATTTGCTTAGCGAAAGTGTATTTTTGGTACCCTTCCTTAAGCAAAGGGTAGTTTTAGTACCCCTTCTCAATGAAAGTGTAGTTTCAGTACCCTTTCCTTAGTGACCGGGTAGTTTTAGTGTCCTTTGTTTACTGAAAGAGTAGTTTTAGTACCCTTTCTTAGGCAAGTGCTATTTTTATACCCACCACCGACGGATGGGGGTATATTCATTTTGTCATTCCGTTTGCAACACATCGAAATATCCATTTCCGACCGAAAGGTGGTTTACATATATACCCGAGGTGGTGGGTATCCAAAGTTCGGCCCGACCGAACTTAACGCCTTTTTACTTGTTAGTTGTAGTTTTTGTACCCTGTCCTTAGGGAAGAGGTAGTTTTAGTAGCCTGTCCTCAGGGAAGTTTGGTACAATGAGTTGTAAAAGACCCTCTCATACCGCTCCTGAATACATCGGACTATATTGGGTCATATGGATCAATATTTTGTTTTACCATTTTGAACAGACGTTTTTTTGTT